>NW_021163093.1:172500-302500 GCF_004324835.1 Dendronephthya gigantea
TGACTGACCCGTTGAACATACTGTCTGTCCGCAATTCTTTGTTGGAGTCCGTGTTCATAGGAGCAGGGATAGCATGTGCCTTTTCTAGGGTTATGAGTTTCCCTTCCAAGTAGTTGTGGATAGTTGATGGGCTGATGGTGACTCCAAATTCGGCTAGGGTTCTGTTTGACAATTGCCTCAACGTCAACGATGGATCGTTTTCAATCATGTCAACAAGAGCCTCGATTTGTTCATTAGTGAACTTTTTGCGTCTTCCCCCTTTCTGCTTTGCTTCGTCGCATCCTTCACAAATACAGGTATAAGCCGTATTTCGATTTACTCCGAGTTGTTCAGAAAGCTGCTGCCAGTCATCACCGTTATTCGCCGCTTGCACAATTCTTCTTCTATCCGTGGGTGATATATGATTATAACGACCACGAGGCATTGTAGGTAGTGTACAATACAGTATGTAGGTAAGGCTACGAATACTTTACTGTAGTCGACTTTACTGTTTAACATTGAATGGTCGTCTGCTTGTTGCCTGTCACAACAGCTCCTTTAAACCTTCCGTATTTGCATATGATTTTCTATAGATTATCTTCCTTATCTACAAACAGGCATTTTTCGCTGTAATCATAGAAGAATTGTCAATTTGAGATTGTCTGAATTTCAATGGGATGTCCTTGAAGTGTACTTGTTAATGTATTAAATTCAATTGCAAATATTTGATATTGTAATGAGAAATTTGAATATATTTTGAACTAATCTGAAATTTACCTGACACATTTGCGATAATTAGGAAATATATGATTTTCATTTGGAATATCTGAATATCAGTTAAAAAGGTTTGAAATTCATTTCTTTAAACTGAATATTTTCTACGAATATTTGAATTTCATCTCAAAGTGCCTGAAAATGACTAGGAAAAGGTGTAGTTATATAGGGCCGTTTTTATCAACCCTGTTTAACCCTAACAGTGGTTAAATGTTCAAAATAGAAAGAAAGTTTACCGTTTTATTCAACAAGCAACCTTTTAGCAATGGTACTGCCCACCGTTTAAGTTAAACGGGCTTGATGCAATCAGCCCATGACAAATATATCTAAATTAGCGTGTGTGCATATTAAAAGAAAATACTGACCACGTTTACCAGCATCTCTATAGAAGCTCAACGTCATACGGTTATTCCCCATCGAATACAACTAATTCATAACTGTTTGATGCTGTATGCTTTGATCATGATATATATGAATTTCTGTGGTTTATAGGTTTCCGGAAACTGTCATAGTAATTGCAACACGAGGTCTTGATTAATTAAGAAATATCTTCAGGAGACTTTTTTTCACTGATCTCATTTGAAAATATGTTTTGTCAGTGCAGGTGCTGGTTATATAAAAACGTAGTTAATGTAGCTTATATGTTGAGATTCTTTATAAGGATTTTGAACGTCTGGCAACTCAGCAAAGCAACAACACAATGAGACTTTTTGTGGCATATAATTTGGGCAGGAAACGGTCGAAAAAAAGGTCTAGAGGCTCTAATTAACCTACGTTTTTCCTAGAGGAACTGGAGGACCTCTAAGTTGCACAGGATGTGAGCCAGCTCTGTGCATGTTGTTCAGTGAGTTGAGACTTAATGATCTAGGGACCACCATTAGTTATACTGAGACAGTAAGGGCACTCAAAACCCGACATGCATGAAAAAACTATAAGTTTTTCTAGAAGAGCAGGTGGACCTCTAGATAACATCCATAAGGACAAAAGGACAGCACTTCCTGCCTTTGTTTAATCACTGCAATTCATTACAAGTTACAAGAAGAATATCGACAGACTATCTAGAGATAACATATGAATGAACATAGCGTATCAGTATATTTGCATGCGGATGCCACAGCGGCCGGTCCTTCGCAGTGGGAAGGGTTTATTTTTGTAGTTTTTGTGGTTATTTTAATTACTTTTGAACCGCAGATATAAGTATTGCTGCCTTTAGATAAAAGACCTTTAAATATTTGACCGGCGTTGTGGACGCATTGGCTGAGCTCTTGCGAATGACCAATGCGTGCATGGGGAGCAGGCAAAATCCTTGCAGAAAAAGGGGGCCATGGTTCTAGTCCACGAGAAGAGAAAGACTGTCAGAGGAGATTCGATTGGCCGTAACACAAGTTTTCATATGTTGTTCACATGCTAAGATGCCACAGTTCGATCAGATTTTGGACTTTATAACTATTAAAATGGCTGGTAAAGACTGTCTTGTTCTATTGAGGCCTTGACCTTGCTCTAGCTTAAATTAGTTCATGCGATAACTATAAAAGCTAGACCTGAGATGGTCCATATGTAGGATGAAATAGGACACTCTAGAATTACATATTACTCCATTAACCGCAAATTTATAACTTGGGCATAAATTTTTTATTTGACTTTAAACTATGGTTATATAGTGATGGAATTGACCAATGAGAGTCGTTTATTTCTGAATTGACTACGATTTAGCTACACAAAATGTAGTTAAGGGTCTTATACCACCGCCCCTAAGTCTATAATATACATAGCCCAGTCTCTTAGTGCAGTGTCTGAAATCTGAAAACAAGGTACCATAAATTCTTCTGTCCATAATTGTAGGTGTATGTTATTGCAACATATTGGTATTATATCTAGGTTATGCATTGCCATCTGATCATCCACAAATTTTGGCAAAAGAAAGAACACATAGCTACTTTTTTAAACCACTTAGAGACATATGTTTATTGCAACTTTGCGACCATTTGCATGGCCAGTTAATAAGTCGTTGGTAGACTTAGTCAGGGCAATTTGCATTTTTCATTTGATAAGTTGGAATTTTTATGGTAATGCTTATATGCCATGCCTTAGTAAAATTCAGGTTGCAAGCCTTGTTGCTCAGATAAATTTCCCCTTTTGCACAAAAATGTAAAAATAGGCGAACAACTGCTAAGGACTCAAACATTTATTTGGAAAAGAACATCCTTCTTTATTCCCCTTCCTTCTTTATTCCTCCAAAGGCCTAAAAGAATGAATTACATAATCAGGACAAATATTTATTGTGTGGAAAGTGGAAACGAAAGAAAGCGGTATAAGGATGACCTACACTTTACACTCTCCATGATAGGCCAATCTAATTTTCCCGTCACTTTTACATTGTTCATATTTGAAGATACACGGGTTATTTACTTATTTATTTATTCATTTATTTATTATGCTTTGCCAGATACACACAAACTCACAGTACAACAACTCATAAGCACAAATGATATAGGACATGGCAGGGTATACGCTACAGCTTACGCTAATTACAGCGGCCCTTCACAATAATATTAATACAACACAGAAGACAAAACGAAAGCACATTTATAGGACTAATAACAACACGAAGTCGAACGAGACAGGTTACGAGACACGTTACAAGACAAACATATAGACTTCCACGTTCTAGGATCTTCGGCACTATAAATATGTAACGCCGATTTGTAATATTTATAAAGTTTGTTCTTGAAACTACAAAAACTCGCGTTCTTTGATATCAGTTCCTTTGGTAGTGTATTCCATACTCTCGCACATCTGGATAAGAACGATTTCTGATATGTCGCAGTCTTGCACTTTGCTGTGACGAACAGTAAACAGTTGGTGTCAGCTGATCTTGTTGTTCTTTCATGGTTTTGAGTTTGTGGCAGAACGTTGTTGTCAATGTTTACCATCCCATGTATGCACTTAAAGAAGAAGACGAGATCGAGAAACTCGTGCCAATAGCAAAGTGGTAGGAAATCCAACATATCTAGTCTCTGTGTGTAGGTGATTTCGCACCTAAACGGCAGATCTAGAACGAATTTGCTCGCGCGTCATTGAATTCGTTCCAAACGTTTGATGTTCTCCACAGATTGTGGAGCCCAGACTTGAGAAGCGTAACATAGTTTCGAGCGTACAAAAGCCAAATATAAGGTGCGACGAACTGACATAGACTTAATGTCCAGAGTAATTCTTCTAATGTAGCCTAACATTGTTGATGCTTGAGCACATTGTACCTCAATATGTTTAGACCATGTCAGATTGGATGTGGTCCACACGCCTAAATCACGTTCGTGATCAGTTCTTTCTAAGAGAGAATTATGCAGCTTGTAAGGAAAATCTATTTTGGAGAGTTTTCTTGTGATTCGTAAGACTTTACATTTCTCACTGTTCAGTTCAAGGCCTACATTGCTAGAGCTTTCTTGAAAGTTTGTCAAATCTTGTTGTAGTGACGACGCATCAGCAACAGAGTTGATAAGTTTATAAAGTTTGGTATCGTCCGCAAAGGTTGCGATGTTTGAGGTGCTCACGGTTTCAGAGAGATGATTTTCATATAGAAGAAACAGCAAGGGACCGAGAATAGAGCCTTGGGGCACACCAGATGTCACCGCAAGTGGTCGTGATGTTGCACCAGCGACAGTTGTCTGTTGGTAACGATTGTTGAGATATGACGAAAACCAGTTAAGGAGGTTACCTTGAAAACCGAACTCACGTAGTCGGTGCATTAGCTTAGTGTGACTAACTGGTTAGCGTAGGTCTTGCCGTCTGTACCACATTGTGGATTGTATTCCATTGTGCAAACCGCTGAACACTTTGGTACTACAATGTTTTGAGAATATTTTATCGTTTTAACCTAGTACCAACAAAAGCGTTACAGTCCGCAACAACTTGCACGATACTGCATGGAAAGCTTCGTTGTGTTACTGGCGCAATTATTTTCGGTTTAGTTAGATGCACATTTTTACTGGAGAATGTCAGTAATACTATATCTAAATACAAGTTGTGAAGAAATGAAACTCTTACGACAATCAGGTGTTCACATAGTTCATGTCATTCAAACTTTTAAGGTTAGCATTACGTTTTTGTATTTTCTTGCTGGCAGTCGTCTGAACACAAGATATGAATGGCCTAATGGCTAATTTCATGCCGCTTTGAAGATGGTCGTAATTACCCGTTACTCATAAGTCATGTGTTCATTTTATAAAAACAGGAAAGACTCAAACAAGATAATTTCCTCACATGTATCTTCCAATAAAAGTGCAACGCTGAACTAAATAATTACGTGTTTTACTTACTGCAAGGTACTTCGCGTACAATCGTGATGTTCTCTTCAAACTCACATGCAGTTTCTTCCAAAATACAATAATTGGGATAGGTATTGCCATCTGATCCACATACTGCAGGAAGCTGTATTTTGGGACAAGGGACGATACAGGTTGGTTCCAGCTTAGTTTCTAAGATGGGATAATACGCAAATAAATATTTTGACTTCATAAAGTCTTGGATGTTTTCCAATATACTTGTTCTTGAACTGCATTCACAACTGCATATAATTGTGAGAAATTTTAAATTTCACTGAAAGTAATGTGCATACCGCACTCTCCATGATGAGCCAGTCTCACTTCTCCATCACTCTCACACAAGGCGGCTTTCAAAGAGTATTCGTTACCATATGTTATACCATCCGTACCACATTGAGGATTCCATGGCATTGGGATCTTTGGGTTACACTTTGGTTCTACCGTAAACAGATTATAATTTAGCATATTCAATGAGACAAGAGGCTCTAGAACAAAAACTTATCGAGTTCTGACTATAAGGGTACGGCAATATCCATCATGCAAAAGTAATTTGTTAAGAAATGCAAATTATTTTTACTCCAGCGTCAGCGACGGAGTTAAAAATTCGCCCCGGTTTTGTTTTTTTTTTTTGTTTTTTTTTTATTTTTCGTCGTCGCAAGTCTGTAATGGCGCGAAATATACTAGTATTTAAAATGTTATGTGACCGTATTTATCTACGTCCCAGTCTTATCTCCCAAGAGTTGTGGTGCACAGCTTTGGCTAATTTTCCAATGCGCGATTCGATTTCGCTCGCATGATATGGCAATTCCTCCAAGAGGAACAAATAAACCGTTCTTTTCATGCTGTTTCATTAAGTTTAGATTGATTTGGGGTAAGAATATATTTAATACATGTAGACCCGGTCCTATTTTAATAATACCGCTATTTCGCCGTTTAACAAGATGATGTGGTCGTGTATGGGCGCGTTGACACGTCGCGTAGTTTGCACAGGATCGAAGATTTAATACAACTATATAAGCGCGAATTCCAAAGGCAAAGTGTAAGACGAAGCGAATGTATCATGCGGTTTATTTACATTTTTTAAAAATTTTACTTCTATACTGCGATGAGCTTCTGAATTTCGCGATCGAACATTTAGGTTCGCAAGGCATCTAAATGCGAATATGTATGCGAAACAATACGCGAACTGTATTGTTTATGTTCAGAAGCTCTATATTGAAGACTGGCACGTGCGCCGGAGTTAACGCCAGAACGGCGTCTTGTTCCTATATTGTTTTGATAATTTTGCACCCGTTTATGGGGCGCCAAATGTGACAAAAAGATCACCTAAATTATATAGAACAGCGGTAGTATTTGTAAGTTTGAAAAAAATATTTAAGGTCAGAATATAATTATATAAAGTCAAGTTTATTATATATTCCGAAAAACATTTCATGCCTGTAATTTATATAAGCTCAAAAAGCTCAAAAATATATAAGGTCGATCATAGAAAAAATATATAAAGTCATGGGAACCAGCGCCGACTGCGCGGTGTTAAGTCCTCGTCCCTTGTCCTCTTATACGTGCTCGTTGTGTTCGTCTAAAAAGTATAAAAGAGCGCGAAATGGCGGCCGGTGAAAGGGAAAACGACAACGTAGAAGATTTTTTAAGAGTTATACCATCACAGTTAGACGAGGCACGCAGAAACCTCCACTCCGACAATGTAAATGTTCTCGAATTTATCCAACGACGTCTTGAAGATAGCATTTCTGTGCTTACTATTTTGCTTTGGCGGTGCAACGATCTCCAAAATGTGGAAGAATGTGTGACACTGCTAGAACGTTTGATTTCTGAATTACAACAAATGGACCGACGATATGAAGATCTTACTTCACAGTCGAGAATCCAAAGTGAGCACAATTTTTTTTGTCCCGTAGAAAACGGTTTTAGAGGACGTCCGAGATATTTAATATCAGATGAAGCCATTTTTGGATTACACCGAATTCATCGCAATTGGCAGCAAGTATCTGCTAATATTGGAGTTAGCTACCGTACCCTACTTAGAAGACGTCACGCAAGTGGAATGATTGTAAATAGTACCAGAGGAACTCGAAGAAGTTACAGTGATATTAATAATGATCAACTGTGTCAGCATATTTCCAACATTCTTCAAATTCTCCCCAATGCGGGTGAAACCTTTGCCTTGGGGGCATTGCGTCAACGAGAGATATAGTACGTCGCCCAGTTTCTGGACAAAAAGTAATATTTAAGCCGTAACTTACTTTCAAGGATCGCTCCAAACACAAAATTTTACCACTTTGCAGCTCAAAGGGTCAATTTACCATTATGATTGTTTTAATCGCTGCGCATTGTGTATAGTTTTGTCAAAAGATATAAACGCGGAGTAGGTCACTTGCCCGGTTTCTGGACATCATGCCCAGTATTTGGACAGTTTAAAAATTATCGATCTGACTCGAATACAAGGTAACCTGTACTTAATTATCTCTTATTTAACGCAATAATACAACACAAGTTGATTTAAATCATTTTTATTGTTAAAACAGATTTTCCTGCATATTTTCAACAGCATTGTTTACCTTAGCAAATGTCAAATCCACCATGGCTGCATCTGTGCAATTCTTTAATGAGATGCAATACTGGCATGGTATAACTGCCCCTCCTCCATGGGATTGCACTGGTGGCCAAGGATGAAAACTTTGACATGGTTCTCACATGCAAATTTTGTGCAAATGTGTTGTTTTAGCGTTTAAAATTTAAACAGAATTTTTAAAATATACACAAGAAATTAGGTGTCCAATTATCGGGCGAGTGCGTAAAAAACTATCAGCTACGAAATAAAAGTAAACACATTTCAGTATTTTTGAAAATGGCACCAAAACTTTTTCAGGTATATAGTCAACTTGTAGCTTTTTCTACACAAAAAATAACTACATGTTTATTTCAAAGTAAATAACTCAACTTAAGTGTGCTATCTAATTCGCGGCACGGTAAATGGCGGCCTTTTTAGAAAAAAAACATTTTATCTACCTGACAAAAGCTTCGATAACTTCACGAAAAAGACATCGAAAAAGAAAATAAAACCTGCATGAAAATCGTGAACTGTCGGTCTATCATCGAGATGTATCAGTTTTGTTTCGTTTTTATCTTCCGAAGGAATATTTTAAAACAAACCCTTAGTGTCCAGATACTGGTACTGTCCAGAAACTGGGCGACATACTGTACATGTACAAAGGTATCGGGTGCGAGAGGCAATTCGAATGGTTGACCCACTAAGTCGAGCAATGAGACGATCTGTTGCTGTTCTAAGACGTGCTTATAATGTTCCTTGCCCCAATGCATTGTGGTGAGTATGAGTTACCTAATTTGCAATAAAATTTCTGTGTCTGGTGGTGCTTCTGCACTTAGAATAAAGAAAGGCTTTAGCCAAATCCTTAGATCTGGAGTGAGGATGTATGGCAGAATTCAACCCATATAAATGTAGCGATGTCTGTCCACATAGTAAAATATCTACCATATTTAGCTTTCTAGTTTGTCAGTTTGTGTATACCCAACTAGTATGAACACTGTCTTCCACATCCTACCTGCGATAAAATTCAAATAAAGTATTACTTTTAAAGAAAAATATCTGAAATGAGAAAACCTTTTAGGCACATCGATGGCCACCATAAGTTAATTCGGTGGCGGTTAGTCACCCATGGCGGAATTGATGGATTCAGCCGGTGTATCGTTTACTTAAAGTGTTCATCAAACAATTATGCCTGCACTGTCCTTGACTGTTTTATTGATGCAGTGGGAAGGTTTGGTCTACCCTCAAGAGTTCGAGCAGACCTTGGAACAGAAAATGTAGATGTAGCACGCTTTATGTTGCAACATCCAGATCGTGGAACTAATAGAGGGAGCTTTATCACTGGAAAAAGCACCCATAATCAAAGAATCGAAAGATTGTGGGCTGACCTTAGAAGAGTCGTTATCAGATATTATGAGCATCTATTTCATCATCTGGAAAGATCAGGTGTCCTGGAGGTTCTAAATGAAAAATGTTTGTTTGCCCTTCATTTTGTTTTCATTCCCAGGATAAACAGAGCTCTTATTGAATTTGCAGTGGATTGGAATCATCATCCATTAAGCACGGAAGGTAACCGTTCACCGCTATCTGTGTGGCACACTGGGGTTATGTCAAGAATTAACTCTGGTTATAGTGCTATTGAAAGTTTGTTGATTAACAATGAGTGGAGTGATTATGGAGTGGATGAGGATGGGCCATTGCCCGATACTGACTCTGAAAATAACGTTCAAGTATCTCAGATTGAATTCAATTTAAGTGATGAGCAACAGCAGCAATTGTATAATACAATTAATCCACTTGAAGACGATGGAAACCATGGTTGTGAACTTTATTGTCAAACTCTTAACATTATTAACCAAATGGAAACATAAAAAGTTCGAAATTTAACTTGAAAGTTGAACCCAAATGTTATACCTACAAGCGTATACCTCAACAAATCTTTAACTGTAATTTAAAAACTTTAGTGTGGCCTTATTGACCTTGATCATGCAAAATTGCCAATTATTATGTCCAAGTTCAAAGTACAATAAAAAGTATTGTTAATAGCAGTATGCTATATTTTTTACAAATAAACTCCAATGTGTCATACGTGGATATCCATTGCAAACGTATGCTGGCATTTATAGACTGTATACTGTTGTTAACAGTGTATATATAGAGTGCGATAGCTTATAGCCTGCCACATCCAACTTTGCCATATCCAATTGAAATGTCCATGACTTTCTTGAAAGCATCGTAATCTTCATGAATAATTGGTATTTTCATTAAATTAAAGCAGAAGTCAACTGCAGGCATGGTAAGGCCAGCATCCTTTGGCAAAAAAGCAACTTTCAACTTCTCACCCATTGTAGGTAAGGATGGCCACCCTGTCCAGAGCTGTATTAGGTCTTGCAAACACTCTTGATCATTGCTATCTGTAGCACAAAAACAAAATATATCACTGGTTCTTATATTTAGCAATAATGTACTAAGGTACTTACAATAACTCACCCTACCTCTTTCTGATAATTCAACCAAGTACTTTTCAAAGAACAATTGTGCATTAGTTGCATCAGCATGTTCAATCATAGTATATTCTATGAGTTTCATCACGTCCCTCAGATCCATATGAATATTTGCTTCTGGGAAAATAATGTCTCTAATATCTCGGTGTTCTTCTCCTAGGCTGAGCAAAGTTTGCCCCCCATACATAGTTTTGGTAGACAGTCATGACTTAGGCAACACTCGTATGCCAGTTGTCTATTGGAGGGACTAACTTGGAGATGTGGGAATCCTGAAGCTTGGAACATTCCGCCAGATAGTAAATCGTAATCATAAGTTGGTGTTAAATGGTCCTTTTCTCCCTCAAAAAACCGAATCCCCTTAAAACCACCAGTCTCAAGTTCTTTCATCAACTCTTTGAAGAACTCTTTGGTTGGACCACCTGCATCAACTCCAAATTCATCAGTATCAAAGCTTCGAAACTCCACACAAAGTTGATCACCCAGATCAAACGTGGGTTTTTTATATTTTGCAATGATTTGGCTGATAAAACTCTTCTCTCTTGTAATGAAAAAATGCTCTTCAGAATGACCAACTTTTACATGTCTGACAAAACGCTTTAAATAACCAATTGGATCAAGTTTGACTTTCTTGGTTTCAACTAGTGTTGAATTTAAAATCTCATCATCTGAAGAGTCATCTATATTAAAGTAAATCATACCGAAGATGAATGAAAACACAAAACAATTGTGGGCACAAATTTCAGCTTCTATAATGGACAATTTGCATGATAGAAATTCCTTATTTTATATCTAGATTTATTGGTACATATTCATCACACTATAACAGTCGTTTTCAAAACAGAGCAGTCAGGCATATGTGTATAACAAATACACACGAATATGTATTAAAACACCCAGAGATGACCTGAACAACACATGTAAAAAAATTTAGGTGGGAAGTGCAAACAACTTTTCAATGTAGTGGTATCTATAAAGCTATATAAAGCTCTTTTCAACAAAAGTCGTTGACTAAATTATCTAATACAGTATAGTTCATTTAAAGTTTTAAGAAATTGGAATATAATTACATGGTTCTTTGTCTATCCCAAACAAAAAGTAAATACTTTTCTCGCCTATTAAAATTACCTTGATTTGACAGGTGGTAAATTAAGACCTTTTTGCAAAATTTAAGCGCCACTCACCAAATTCAGTAGTCTCATCTAGGAGCTTACTGATTGCCCCTTCCAAATCTGAGCTGTTGGTGATGACCCTTTCAATTGCAGCTAATTCTTTATTTGGAAACATTTCATGTAACTGCTGGGTCTTACAATCTTCGAACCCTGACTGAGAACTGGTTGCGGAACACCATGGATCGATTGTTGAGGATTGTACAGCGTCTGTGTAGTTTTGAGCACAAGGGTCCGGTGGCTGAGCAGAGGTAGTAGCCAATTCAGAACTAATAGTAGTAGGTGTCTGACTACTAATGACAGGGAAATGAGCAGTGATTGTTGGAAATTGGTCATCAGACATGGAGCACTGAGCACTTGTAGTTGGTGACTGAGTACTAGGAAAAGGTTGTGGAGCATCATCATTGTCATCATCTGAGAGAGGCAGTTCATCTTCTGGCAAAAGCCACACTGTTTTTTGAGAAAAAAGTTTCGAGATTTTTTCTCCATCCAGTTTTTTCCCCATCAGATTTGGTTTCACTAACTCATTGCCAACACCCAACATTATGTGAAACCTAACACACAATTAATCCTAATTAATTTTTTTTCATCAAGAAAGCAATTACATTTTAGGTAATATATGTAATCAGCATGCCAAATGTATTACTGTTATTACAGGTGTATAAGATCTTGAGTGACCAAAGTTGGGTTAAGTTAGGGTTAGGGATAATATATAAGGTTATTTGAACTCTTCACTATTGTTTAAAAGGTGGAATAAGTTTGGCCACTGGATAGTGAATTTTCCAACCATAGTAAAAAAATTTAAAGCTATTTTAAAGCTTTTAAAAATGGTTTGAACTTTATAATGTAAAGTTAAATCTTGGGTATATATGACAACAGTGAGGAATTTTTTACACTTTAAAAAATCACTATCCAGGGAATAACTTTATCCACCTTTCAAAAAACCGGCCCCGGGTAGCTAATCATATTGCTAATTATAAACCTGATCATGTTGACAATACAAGTGGCATAAGGCCTATTATATTTTGTGGTTTCGAATCAGTAATGCAAATTTCGGGATGCTGAAATGCCCTAAATTTATAATGCTGCAAACAACCTAATAATTATGGTGAGGAAGACTAATGGTATTTTGAGTCTTTGAAAAACTCACTCTTGCATGTTATATCCAAATTGCACTCGAAACCATGCATACTATAACTTGATAATGATATAACAGGAAATTATCGAGATAAAATATGACAACATCCGGTCATTTTTAATTTGCTTATTTACAAGAAACGCGATGATTCGATTTTGATAAAATATATTGTAAATTATAGTTGCTGTTGACACTCAAAGTGTCACGCTGAATATTTTCACCACACTGTTGTTACAGATTTTTGCACTGTCGTTTGAGATTAATTGCACTAAAACCAAATTGAGATTAATTGCACTAAATAATTTCCAGTTGTATTATTACAAAAAAAAAACAACATATAGAGTATAACCCGAATGGTATTCTGTGCACTAGTGTGAAGGTATCCGGACATTCGTCCTCACATTCATCCTGATATTCATCCTAAGATTCATCCTAAGATTCATCCTGACATTCAAATCGCAAAATCGTTAAAAACAGCTAAATTCACTGTTTGCGGCTAAAATAACACTTTAGCAATAACGTGTAACGTTTTGCCGACATAATAAACCCCAAATACTTGTGTTATCTACCATAAAAGCTGAAAATTATAGCTGCAAAATACGACGAACTTACAGGTAAGTATCTTCCTAAATATTTCATCATTTTCACGTAAAACACAACAAAGAGATTCCCCAATCTTTCATTTACGTGTACGTAAAATTTCAGATCCGGCACACCTTTATTTAAGAAGAAATTCAAAAAATAGTAGAGGTCGTCAAAGCCGTCAAAATTGAAACGGAAATTGAAATTATCATACTGTCACAATATTCAAACCCAATTTTCCATCACACTATTCGTCATACATACACCAAATGCTATTCCACGCTATCGTCGATTTTCTCAAAGACTACGCTTGACCCAAAGCCGAAAGATACTGTATTTAGTACTGTTTTTACGTAGATTTTAAATATAATAGTTTCCAGAGTGGCACAATAGACCTTTATTTCAAAACTTTCATGTATAGTATCCACGGCGTGCGCTATTGAATGAAATTAATTATGCTATCCTCACATTCGAAGTTCCGCGGATTTTCTAAAAAACTACGCTTGTGCCAAAGTCGAGAGATATTGTATTTAGGACTATTTTTATGTACATTTTAAATATAAAAGTTTCCCGTGCGGAGCAAAAAAAATTTATTTCAAAAAAATGTGTTCGTCTCTCTCCCCTATATACTCATTAAAATTGCTGACTCAGCTATCCTCACTTTCAAGGTTTCGCCGATTTTCTCAAAAACTACGCTTGTGCCAAAGTCGAGAGATATTGTATTTAGTACTATTTTTTACGTAGATTTTAAATATAAAAGTTTCCCGAGTGGCACAAAAGACTTTCATTTCAAAAACATCTGTTCATCTCTCTCCCCTATATACTCATAAAATTGCTGACTCAGCTATCCTCACATTCGAGGTTTCGCCGATTTCTCAAAAACTACGCTTGTGCCAAAGTCGAGAGATATTGTATTTAGTACTATTTTTTGTACATTTTAAATATAAAAGTTTCCCGAGTGGCACAAAAGACTTTCATTTCAAAAATCTCATGTCTAGTACCCACGGCGTGCGCTTTAATGAAATTAATTATGCTATCCTCACATTCGAGGTTTCCCGGATTTTCTTAAAAACTACGCTTGTGCCAAAGTCCAGAGATATTGTATTTAGAACTATTTTTTATGTAGATTTTAAATATAAAAGTTTCCCGAGTGGCACAAGAGACCTTCATTTCAAAAACATCTGTTCATCTCTCTCCCCTATATACTCATTAAAATTGCTGACTCAGCTATCCTCACATTCGAGGTTTCGCCGATTTTCTCAAAAACTACGCTTGTGCCAAAGTCGAGAGATATTGTATTTAGTACTATTTTTTATGTAGATTTTAAATATAAAAGTTTCCCGAGTGGCACAAAAGACTTTCATTTCAAAAACATCTGTTCATCTTCTCCCCTATATACTCATTAAAATTGCTGACTCAGCTATCCTCACATTCGAGGTTTCGCGGATTTTCTAAAAAACTACGCTTGTGCCAAAGTCCAGAGATATTGTATTTAGAACTATTTTTTATGTAGATTTTAAATATAAAAGTTTCCCGAGTGGCACAAGAGACCTTCATTTCAAAAACATCTGTTCATCTCTCTCCCCTATATACTCATTAAAATTGCTGACTCAGCTATCCTCACATTCGAGGTTTCGCCGATTTTCTCAAAAACTACGCTTGTGCCAAAGTCGAGAGATATTGTATTTAGTACTATTTTTTATGTAGATTTTAAATATAAAAGTTTCCCGAGTGGCACAAAAGACTTTCATTTCAAAAATCTCATGTCTAGTACCCACGGCGTGCGCTTTAATGAAATTTATGCTATCCTCACATTCAAGGTTTCCCGGATTTTCTTAAAAACTACGCTTGTGCCAAAGTCGAGAAATATTGTATTTTGGACTATTTTTTATGTAGATTTTAAAAAAAAGTTTCCCGAGTGGCACAAAAGACTTTCATTTCAAAAATCTCATGTCTAGTACCCACGGCGTGCGCTTTAATGAAATTAATTATGCTATCCTCACATTCGAGGTTTCCCGGATTTTCTTAAAAACTACGCTTGTGCCAAAGTTGAGAGATATTATATTTAGAACTATTTTTTATGTAGATTTTAAAGATAAAAGTTTCCCGAGTGGCACAAGAGACCTTCATTTCAAAAACATCTGTTCATCTCTCTCCCCTATATACTCATTAAAATTGCTGACTCAGCTATCCTCACATTCGAGGTTTCGCCGATTTTCTCAAAAACTACGCTTGTGCCAAAGTCGAGAGATATTGTATTTAGTACTATTTTTTATGTAGATTTTAAATATAAAAGTTTCCCGAGTGGCACAAAAGACTTTCATTTCAAAAATCTCATGTCTAGTACCCACGGCGTGCGCTTTAATGAAATTAATTATGCTATCCTCACATTCGAGGTTTCCCGGATTTTCTTAAAAACTACGCTTGTGCCAAAGTCGAGAGATATTGTATTTAGTACTATTTTTTATGTAGATTTTAAATATAAAAGTTTCCCGAGTGGCACAAAAGACTTTCATTTCAAAAATCTCATGTCTAGTACCCACGGCGTGCGCTTTAATGAAATTAATTATGCTATCCTCACATTCGAGGTTTCGCGGATTTTCTAAAAAACTACGCTTGTGCCAAAGTCCAGAGATATTGTATTTAGAACTATTTTTTATGTAGATTTTAAATATAAAAGTTTCCCGAGTGGCACAAGAGACCTTCATTCAAAAACATCCTGTTCATCTCTCTCCCCTATATACTCATTAAAATTGCTGACTCAGCTATCCTCACATTCGAGGTTTCGCCGATTTTCTCAAAAACTACGCTTGTGCCAAAGTCGAGAGATATTGTATTTAGTACTATTTTTTATGTAGATTTTAAATATAAAAGTTTCCCGAGTGGCACAAAAGACTTTCATTTCAAAAACATCTGTTCATCTCTCTCCCCTATATACTCATTAAAATTGCTGACTCAGCTATCCTCACATTCGAGGTTTCCCGGATTTTCTTAAAAACTACGCTTGTGCCAAAGTCCAGAGATATTGTATTTAGTACTATTTTTTATGTAGATTTTAAATATAAAAGTTTCCCGAGTGGCACAAAAGACTTTCATTTCAAAAATCTCATGTCTAGTACCCACGGCGTGCGCTTTAATGAAATTTATGCTATCCTCACATTCAAGGTTTCCCGGATTTTCTTAAAAACTACGCTTGTGCCAAAGTGAGAAATATTGTATTTAGACTATTTTTTATGTAGATTTTAAAATAAAAGTTTCCCGAGTGGCACAAAAGACTTTCATTTCAAAAATCTCATGTCTAGTACCCACGGCGTGCGCTTTAATGAAATTAATTATGCTATCCTCACATTCGAGGTTTCCCGGATTTTCTTAAAAACTACGCTTGTGCCAAAGTGAGAGATATTGTATTTAGTACTATTTTTATGTAGATTTTAAATATAAAAGTTTCCCGAGTGGCACAAAAGACTTCATTTCAAAAATCTCATGTCTAGTACCCACGGCGTGCGCTTTAATGAAATTAATTATGCTATCCTCACATTCGAGGTTTCGCGGATTTTCTAAAAACTACGCTTGTGCCAAAGTCGAGAGATATTGTATTTAGGACTATTTTTTATGTAGATTTTAAATATAAAAGTTTCCCGAGTGGCACAAGAGACCTTCATTTCAAAAATCTCATGTCTAGTACCCACGGCGTGCGCTTTAATGAAATTAATTATGCTATCCTCACATTCGAGGTTTCGCGGATTTTCTAAAAACTACGCTTGTGCCAAAGTCGAGAGATATTGTATTTAGAACTATTTTTTATGTAGATTTTAAATATAAAAGTTTCCCGAGTGGCAAAGACTTCATTTCAAAAATCTCATGTCTAGTACCCACGGCGTGCGCTTTAATGAAATTAATTATGCTATCCTCACATTCGAGGTTTCCCGGATTTTCTTAAAAACTACGCTTGTGCCAAAGTCGAGAATATTGTATTTAGACTATTTTTATGTAGATTTTAAATATAAAAGTTTCCCGAGTGGCACAAAAGACTTTCATTTCAAAAATCTCATGTCTAGTACCCACGGCGTGCGCTTTAATGAAATTAATTATGCTATCCTCACATTCGAGGTTTCCCGGATTTTCTTAAAAACTACGCTTGTGCCAAAGTGAGAGATATTGTATTTAGTACTATTTTTATGTAGATTTTAAATATAAAAGTTTCCCGAGTGGCACAAAAGACCTTCATTTCAAAAATCTCATGTCTAGTACCCACGGCGTGCGCTTTAATGAAATTAATTATGCTATCCTCACATTCGAGGTTTCCGGATTTTCTAAAAACTACGCTTGTGCCAAAGTCGAGAGATATTGTATTTAGTATTTTTTATGTAGATTTTAAATATAAAAGTTTCCCGAGTGGCACAAAAGACTTTCATTTCAAAAATCTCATGTCTAGTACCCACGGCGTGCGCTTTAATGAAATTAATTATGCTATCCTCACATTCGAGGTTTCGCGGATTTTCTTAAAAACTACGCTTGTGCCAAAGTCGAGAAATATTGTATTTTGGACTATTTTTTATGTAGATTTTAAAATAAAAGTTTCCCGAGTGGCACAAAAGACTTTCATTTCAAAAATCTCATGTCTAGTACCCACGGCGTGCGCTTTAATGAAATTAATTATGCTATCCTCACATTCGAGGTTTCCCGGATTTTCTTAAAAACTACGCTTGTGCCAAAGTCCAGAGATATTGTATTTAGAACTATTTTTTATGTAGATTTTAAATATAAAAGTTTCCCGAGTGGCACAAAGACCTTCATTTCAAAAACATCTGTTCATCTCTCTCCCCTATATACTCATTAAAATTGCTGACTCAGCTATCCTCACATTCGAGGTTTCGCCGATTTTCTCAAAAACTACGCTTGTGCCAAAGTCGAGAGATATTGTATTTAGTACTATTTTTTATGTAGATTTTAAATATAAAAGTTTCCCGAGTGGCACAAAAGACTTTCATTTCAAAAACATCTGTTCATCTCTCTCCCCTATATACTCATTAAAATTGCTGACTCAGCTATCCTCACATTCGAGGTTTCCCGGATTTTCTTAAAAACTACGCTTGTGCCAAAGTCCAGAGATATTGTATTTAGAACTATTTTTTATGTAGATTTTAAATATAAAAGTTTCCCGAGTGGCACAAGAGACTTCATTTCAAAAACATCTGTTCATCTCTCTCCCCTATATACTCATTAAAATTGCTGACTCAGCTATCCTCACATTCGAGGTTTCGCCGATTTTCTAAAAACTACGCTTGTGCCAAAGTCGAGAGATATTGTATTTAGTACTATTTTTTATGTAGATTTTAAATATAAAAGTTTCCCGAGTGGCACAAAGACTTTCATTTCAAAAACATCTGTTCATCTCTCTCCCCTATATACTCAAAAATTGCTGACTCAGCTATCCTCACATTCGAGGTTTCCCGGATTTTCTTAAAAACTACGCTTGTGCCAAAGTCAGAGATATTGTATTTAGTACTATTTTTTATGTAGATTTTAAATATAAAAGTTTCCCGAGTGGCACAAAAGACTTTCATTTCAAAAATCTCATGTCTAGTACCCACGGCGTGCGCTTTAATGAAATTTATGCTATCCTCACATTCGAGGTTTCCCGGATTTTCTTAAAAACTACGCTTGTGCCAAAGTCGAGAATATTGTATTTGGACTATTTTTTATGTAGATTTTAAAATAAAAGTTTCCCGAGTGGCACAAAAGACTTTCATTTCAAAAATCTCATGTCTAGTACCCACGGCGTGCGCTTTAATGAAATTAATTATGCTATCCTCACATTCGAGGTTTCCCGGATTTTCTTAAAAACTACGCTTGTGCCAAAGTGAGAGATATTGTATTTAGTACTATTTTTTATGTAGATTTTAAATATAAAAGTTTCCCGAGTGGCACAAAGACTTCATTTCAAAAATCTCATGTCTAGTACCCACGGCGTGCGCTTTAATGAAATTAATTATGCTATCCTCACATTCGAGGTTTCGCGGATTTTCTAAAAAACTACGCTTGTGCCAAAGTCGAGAGATATTGTATTTAGAACTATTTTTATGTAGATTTTAAATATAAAAGTTTCCCGAGTGGCACAAGAGACCTTCATTTCAAAAATCTCATGTCTAGTACCCACGGCGTGCGCTTTAATGAAATTAATTATGCTATCCTCACATTCGAGGTTTCGCGGATTTTCTAAAAACTACGCTTCTGCCAAAGTCGAGAGATATTGTATTTAGAACTTTTTTATGTAGATTTTAAATATAAAAGTTTCCCGAGTGGCACAAGAGACCTTCATTTCAAAAATCTCATGTCTAGTACCCACGGCGTGCGCTTTAATGAAATTAATTATGCTATCCTCACATTCGAGGTTTCCCGGATTTTCTTAAAAACTACGCTTGTGCCAAAGTCGAGAAATATTGTATTTTGGACTATTTTTTATGTAGATTTTAAAAATAAAAGTTTCCCGAGTGGCACAAAAGACTTTCATTTCAAAAATCTCATGTCTAGTACCCACGGCGTGCGCTTTAATGAAATTAATTATGCTATCCTCACATTCGAGGTTTCCCGGATTTTCTTAAAAACTACGCTTGTGCCAAAGTGAGAGATATTGTATTTAGTACTATTTTTTATGTAGATTTTAAATATAAAAGTTTCCCGAGTGGCACAAAAGACCTTCATTTCAAAAATCTCATGTCTAGTACCCACGGCGTGCGCTTTAATGAAATTAATTATGCTATCCTCACATTCGAGGTTTCGCGGATTTTCTAAAAAACTACGCTTCTGCCAAAGTCGAGAGATATTGTATATTTGAATTATTTTTATGTAGATTTTAAATATAAAAGTTTCCCGAGTGGCACAAAAGACTTTCATTTCAAAAATCTCATGTCTAGTACCCACGGCGTGCGCTTTAATGAAATTAATTATGCTATCCTCACATTCGAGGTTTCGCGGAATTTTCAAAACTACGCTTGTGCCAAAGTCGAGAAATATTGTATTTTGGACTATTTTTTATGTAGATTTTAAAAATAAAAGTTTCCCGAGTGGCACAAAAGACTTTCATTTCAAAATCTCATGTCTAGTACCCACGGCGTGCGCTTTAATGAAATTAATTATGCTATCCTCACATTCGAGGTTTCCCGGATTTTCTTAAAAACTACGCTTGTGCCAAAGTCAGAGATATTGTATTTAGAACTATTTTTTATGTAGATTTTAAATATAAAGTTTCCCGAGTGGCACAAGAGACCTTCATTTCAAAAACATCTGTTCATCTCTCTCCCTATATACTCATTAAAATTGCTGACTCAGCTATCCTCACATTCGAGGTTTCGCGATTTTCTCAAAACTACGCTTGTGCCAAAGTCGAGAGATATTGTATTTAGTACTATTTTTTATGTAGATTTTAAATATAAAAGTTTCCCGAGTGGCACAAAAGACTTTCATTTCAAAAACATCTGTTCATCTCTCTCCCCTATATACTCATTAAAATTGCTGACTCAGCTATCCTCACATTCGAGGTTTCCCGGATTTTCTTAAAAACTACGCTTGTGCCAAAGTCCAGAGATATTGTATTTAGTACTATTTTTTATGTAGATTTTAAATATAAAAGTTTCCCGAGTGGCACAAAAGACTTTCATTTCAAAAATCTCATGTCTAGTACCCACGGCGTGCGCTTTAATGAAATTTATGCTATCCTCACATTCAAGGTTTCCCGGATTTTCTTAAAAACTACGCTTGTGCCAAAGTCGAGAAATATTGTATTTTGGACTATTTTTTATGTACATTTTAAATATAAAAGTTTCCCGAGTGCTATTATTAACTATTGCTTTTCGTATTGTTTTTTTCATGTATGATTGCTAATGTGTTTTGGATAGTTTCTTAGTAAGCGATTGCGAATTCGTTTTTTTGCTAATCAGCTAATGACGTAATGTATTATTGGACTGCAAATGATTTATTATTAGACAGTATACCATGCATACATGCCGATGTATGGGCTGTGTTTGTGATTTAAATATTTTACTTGAATAACGTTGTCAAATATAATAATGTTAAAATGATTAGCTATATTAAAAAATAATAGCGTCAAATTCTGTTTTATACCTATTTTACATATCGGATTATTTGAATGGAAGCCCTTGCATGACAACGATGCGGCAAATCAGCACGAGTCGAAAATTAAAAACGTATATTATATAAACCAAATTCACATGCATCAAACATCTCACTATTTGGATGAAAATGATCATCCTACATACAAATAATGTGAAATTTAAAAATTAAAGGCTGCTGAAAGGGCTGCTTGTGATAATAATATGCAAATGTTTAAATATAATATGTAACCTTTCAGTTCATCGTTAATGCATTGACAATTACTCCGTTTCCATAAAAAACTAGAAGCAATTTTTTCTGCAGCCTTTCATTTCTTTATATATTTTTTCGATTTAGGTTATTTTTTTATAATAATTAAAAAATGGTTTAAAAAATTATATTTCAATTATCAAATCAAAACAACAACAAACCAGTAATTCGTTTCTACTAAATAACGGCGATTGGATAAAAGTATCATACGACCTATGACGAAATTCTTGTCATCCAATCGTTTGTGGCCACGTTAGGATCCGATTATTTAACGCTGTGCGATTGGATAAAAATATCATACGACTTATGACGAAATTCTTGTCATCCAATCGTTTGTGGCCACGTTAGGTTTCGATTATTTAACGATGTGCGATTTTATAACCGTCCTCTTTTTGACTCGAAGTTGTTGAGTTGTGTGTGCGTTTGCCAGTTTGGTGTGTTGTCAAAATTTGAAATACGGTAGGTAGTATTTATTAGTTTTATACATTCTCAAATCAATAGTGATATTATTAATCGGCAACGGCTTTTTTTCTTGAAATCATAGAAAGAAGGAGTAATGGCGGAAAAAAGTTCAGGTAAAATAACTTTACATACCGTATAGCATAGCTTTTTGCGTATATTTCTTTGGACAAATGACGGAACTCGTCATTCATATGCATATCATTTTTTTTAAATGAAGATAAAGAAGTTGGTGATAAAAGAGAGAAAAGGAGGGCCAGTCCAGACGCTGAAGAAAGCAGTCGACCGGCAGACGGTCGAGAAGAACCACCCTCAAAAAGAAGTGAGTAGTGGTTGTTATATGTTTTATTTATTCCAAATGATCAATTAGATTTATATTATACATATTTTTAATCGTGCTAAAGCTGTGATTTAGCTAAGTTGGTCGCTTTAGGCGAAATTAATTACGGGCGATGATGCAAACACGGCCCGCGGCGAAGTCGATCGAGAAATCCTCTCTTCGCAATAATAATTTTAGTTTATCTTCGAAAAGTAATCAGGTTTGCATGGTTTTTCACTTTTATCCGTTTTTGGTGATAATAAAAAACTTGCTTGTATTCTCTGAATTCAACCTTACGACGAAGGGGGATAAAGTGTCTTCAATGTATGTATAAATATATTTCTTTAGAATGCAATGTGTGCCACAAAAAAGGCCACCTACGAGCCAGTTGTCCGAACGCAAAAAAGCGAGGAGCTGGGGCTAGAAACGAAGACGACGATCAGGACGACGATAACGACGATAATAACAACAACAATACGCATAGAGCCAATCGCGGACGATCTGAAGACTGGCGCGGAGCCGGATCTAGAGGCTGGCGCGGCAGAGGAGCAAGAGGCTGGCGCGGCAGAGGAACAAGAGGCTGGCGCGACAGAGGGGCAAGAGGCTGGCGCGGTAACGGGGGAGGAAGAGGAAGAGGAAGAGGAAGAGGAAGAGGAAGAGGCGGCCGCGGACATTGGGGGGGGGGTATTGTATTTAACTTTTTTTAAGTTCATTTGTTTTAATTTTTTTTCTAAATAAACAAAATATTGTTTATAAATATTGTTTAAAATCTTTCAAATATTGTTTCTTTGTTTCATTGTTTCCTAGTAGACATGCAATTTTTCGTTTGGTATTGGCACAAGCGTACTATTTCAGAAAATCGGCAAAAACTCGAATGTGGGGATAGCATAATTAATAATTAAATAATGCTATATAAATTTTACCATAATTGTTTTCTTCCTGTTCTGCCATCTTCAAAAAAAATATTTTGGTAATAAAATCACACAACATTAAATATTCAGATTGAAACGTGGTTATAAACGATTGGATGACAGGAATTTCGTCATATGACGCGTGATATTTTTATCCAATCACATTGATTTCGAACGAATCCTTGTTGTTTTTGTTTGTCGCATCGTTGTTATACGAGGCCCGAGGGCTTCCATTAAAAGAAGCCGATATGTAAAATCGTTACAAAACAGAACGCTTTTAAAGTTTTAATTTAATCATTATAACATTATTATATCTGGCAACGTTGTTATTCATATTAAAATATTTAAATCACAAACACAGCCAATGCATCGGCATGTATGGTATACTACAATATAAAAATTATTTTGCTAATGCAATAATACATTTCGTCATTAG
Organism: Dendronephthya gigantea; assembly: GCF_004324835.1. Classification (NCBI taxonomy): domain Eukaryota; kingdom Metazoa; phylum Cnidaria; class Anthozoa; order Malacalcyonacea; family Nephtheidae; genus Dendronephthya; species Dendronephthya gigantea. Next base: position 196,039 of record NW_021163093.1, read on the forward strand.
CTAAATTCGCAAGAATAAAATTTATCTCTACTCTCTAGTTAAGATAAGCATACTGAGAAACTCTCCATAACACATTAGTAATCATACATAAAAAAAACACTACGTTGTATAAAATCTACCGAAAAACCCATAAATCGAATATATTATTTTTGTCGAATGACGTCAGATATCATGTGATTTCATTGGTATTTATTGACGTTGTAAACCTTTTCAGGGTTCTTTTCAACTTTAACACTTTTTGAATAAGTTGGATACTTTATAAATTGTTTATATTTCATCATTGTTTATATCGTTCACGATGAAAGTAAGTATTATGTAATAATATTTAAAAATTACACTATATGTTTATTTATTTATTTATCTATATCAAATTTGAAAAGAATTAAAAGTATTGTTGTTATTTTCATCCTTATTAAATTATCCCTTATTCTCAGTTATAAAATATTGTATCTTATATATTAAAAGCGATCTACTGAAGTCATATCAAGAAGGAAAATCCGTTCGTCGTACAACTTTGATTTGTCCAAAGTTGCCTTGGCAATGCATGCGGTTTCAGGACTCCCAGAAGAGTCATGGAGAGTTACAGGCGGATTTTGGTCCAATGTATCAATCGCGCTTGGTGTTGCAGATGGCGATCATGTACGTAAGAGTTTGTATATGATGTGGAGAGGAGATAGGGGTGGTATCCGCAAAGTTTTTGAGGACCATAAAAAACAGGAGGTAAAAATTTAAGTTTCTTGACGTATAAATCATGCTTATATAACAATCAGTAGCATTAGTTACTATTTTTAGACCTGTTGGCGTTGCCGGTTGTTCGAAAGATGGATAACTTATCGAACGGATAAGTCCTATCCAACGGATAAATCTGCTATCCAGTGGATAGTTATCCATTGGATAAAAACGCGTTGCACGAGGCGTGGATAGTGGAGTGGATAGCTGTCCAATGCAATAGATAAGTTAAAATTTACCAGGAGAAATTAGGATTATCAAAAAATTTCGTACAACAAAGTCAGCTGGTACTAAGAATTTATAACATTGAATTCAAAATCATTATGAATACTCGATTAATTACTGGCAGAGATTTAAACAAATTATTTGCTCGAACTTTGCACTTCACATAATAGTGATTTTATTCAACACATTGCAATTTTATACCTTGACCTTGCGACGCTTAACGCTTTGCCTGTCGGTTTCATAACAATTTTAGGAACACTATTTTAAGGTTTTGATTGGCTAATCAAAGCGAAGAACAAAATTCGTAGCCTTGTTGTTTTTACTTGTTTACTGCGTGAATGAAATTGTTTTTATCGTAAATGTTTACAGTGTTATCTTGTAACTTCGAATATATATCCACTGGATAGTGGATATTTAAACTATACCGTCGGACCTTATAATAGGCTTAGATAAATTTATCCAGTAGATAGCGATTTTTATCCGCTATAAAATTATCCAAGCTTCGTGCAACGCAAATTATATTAACTTTGGCGGGCATTACAGTGTGTTTTGCGGGCTAAAATTACAAATTTGCCGGCCTAACATATATTTTAGTCCCTGATCTAAACCAGTCAGAAGAATTACTAAGGTTTTTAGATATTGCTTTATCACACGCCCAAAGCGGGAATACTTTACACCATATGTCTATTTGATCAACGGCATTATCATAAGCGCGTTCCGAAATAAATGCCGCAGGTGGCGCAAAAAGTTTAGACGCTTGATTAATAGATACTCCGACGTGGCTATTCTGTTCATTTTTTTTTGTGTTGGACGCTGCTGGCGCAAAATAATCTACAAGCTCAAATCGTTGTCTTTGATGCGCGTGTAAACCAAAGTGAGTTGAATTTATAGTTATATTTAGCTAGTTCTTTTGTTAACTTAGATTTAATAATTTTCTTGTATGATTGCATGGCGACTTTAGTAATTATAATAACTTGTAGGTACACCACGTAAGTAACTAACTAACTAAGATAACTTAGATTTAGTTTGTCATGTTATATCAAAAATGACGTGTAGATGTAATTGAAAGAAATACTTATTTTACTGTGTGAAATTTATACGATCCACGATTTTATGAAGAAAAAAGTGTAGATTCTTTCTCTTTTTTGCAGGTACAGGTGCCGAGGCTTGATGACTCATCACTTGCGGGCGAACCAATTACGACGAATGGCAAAATCAACGATACCGACCATGCGTGTCTTATTGATGAGAATAGTGAGCTTAAGCAAGTGACGTTTTTGACAACACAAACGGCATGAGTAACGTGAAAAGCCTGGGTCAAGGATTGTGATTGGTGAAAAACAAAAACTTTACTTCCGGTTAACGTACGTGTTGTCAAAAACGTCACTTGCTTAAGCTCACTAATATTGAAGGATCTGATCCGTGTAAAATACATCATTTGGAACGAATGACAAAAAGTGAAAGAGATGTTACTCCAAATTTCGGTTGCATTCATAGAGGTGGCAAGGTAACGAAGGCCGTTCAGAGATCATCGAAAAGGATGCGGTGCATACCAAAAGTTTTTACACCAACGGACGAAAGGAAAAAGCTGTACTGTTTATGTCGAGAAGAAGACTGTGGATTTTATCTTGTTTGCGACTTCAAGAAGGAAGGGTGCCTGAAATATTACCATCCATCTTGCGTTGGTTTAAAAGACATAAAATCACGAGAAGTCGCAATGTCGTACAGCAATTGTTCAGATGGAACATCCTACGTGTGTCCTATTTGTTCAAAAATACTGGGACGAAGTGAATGGAATGTCACTAAAGACATTTGTGAAGAGAATGAATTTGAAGAAAAGAAAATAGACCCTTTGGAAGAGATAGTGTCGAACGATTTACCGCATCCCGTTTACGAAAAGCAAGACTCGTGTAATAGGGTAAAAGACGAAGAAAAAATTGGCCCTAATTCAATATTTGAGGAAGACGAAGCATCCAACGAATGCCAAAGTGATTATGACATCAACGGAGACGAAGATGATCTTGAGTTGCCATCCGAAAAACATCATTCAACTGAACTGCCGAATGATATGTGGTCATGTCGCACGGACGATGATGAATACGATTCTCTTCATGTCGAATCAATTGTTAGTGAAGATGATGAATCTGCGAATATAACTTTGGAACGGAATGATTTCAAACAACGTTCGTATTCACAAGTAAATTTAGCAACGAAAAAGTTTGAAAATGAAAATGATTACGAGTCGTCACAATCCGAGTATGACCCACAATCACCTAAAACTACGCTAAGTATGCCTGTGCCACATGATACGATATGTAGACTGATGGACTGTCCTGATTTACCAAAACAGAAGACGTTCTTTTTGGCACAGCCTGTGGAAAGTTCCAGTTTTAAAATATCTGAAGATGAATGGAACAAAATACGGCCAACTGCTGAGAAACCAAACACGTTAAGACCTCCTTGGACAGATATTATGGCACGACACATGAAAGAATCTAACGAGTTTTGCACGTTCCAATTCCAAAGACATTACATCGTGAAGGAAAATTCGAGAAAGCGTAACACACCAATTGTATTTTCTGCTACAGGAAAGTGCATATTTGAAGATTGTTCCTGCTCATTCGAGATAGGTATGAAACGCGATGACTTTGTAGAAAAGAAGATAACCGTTTTGTACAATGGTTCCGTGAAACATGCTGCAGGAGAGCGTCAGTCCAGGTTCATACAGAATGAAGAAAGACGGGAAATGGCAAATCACTTCCATGAAGGACCTGATAAACCATCAAAAGTATATCAAGAATTAAAAGAGAATCTTCCAATGAATTCGAAGGCATCAGGAAATAGATCTGGATGTGGTAACCTACCTACTACAATAAGAAAAATTGCTAGTGAAGGGCGACAGCAAACCCAACTGGATAAAGATATTGTCCATTCCCTAGAGAAGGTGATGAAGGAACTGGTTGTGAAGGAGAACAAGCGCGAAATCCCACCTACGTATATAGAAGGTTTTGTTCACACCATTTGTTTCTATCCTCTGGCCGTGCATATGTGGACAGAAAGTCAAGTGCGTACATGGCACCATATATCTCATAAAGATGTATCTTATATAGATGCAACTGGAACAATCGTAAAGGATTTCAATGGTAAACGCGTGTTGTATTATGTTCTCGTCGCTCGCCATCCAGTACCAGGCAACCCTCCCCTGCCAGTTGCCGAAATGGTTACGAATGACCACAGTGCGCATAGTATCCGCAACTTTCTGGAACGATTCCGAAAGGACGAAGCCATAATATTCAGAGGAAATTTAACAATTCCTAGGCAGATTAATTTAGACTACTCTAAGGCTATTATCCTGGCAGTTTTAAAAGAGTTTAACGGCGAAACTCTTGACGAGTTCCTTGCTAGAGTTTTCAAGATTCTTAAACTCCAAGCGGCCGCCGACGATTTCAAATTCATGATCCCCCACGTTGGTTGTAGCCATTTCATGAGTATCATGCATCGAAAATTGAAAGCTATCATGAAGGCAAGAAAAGAAGATATACATCAAAAGCAGAATGATGTTTGGTATCGTTTCAATATGTATTGCGTATCATTGTTGGTGAATGCAAGAACATTGGACGAATTCGATTCCATTCTCAAAGATGTAGCAACATGTTTGCTTAACGCGCATCAATCTCCATCAGTTTGTCAATCGTTCAAGAAATTGTGGCAATTGATCCACCACATGGAAGAAAACGATTCAGATTTCAAGTCAACGGAGAATTACATAACAGAGGAAAGTGATTCTAACTCTATAGAGGATGACTTGAATGTTAATGCGACCCAAAATCCGTTTGAAAAACATTTCGAAAGCGTTATAAGAAAAGCTACACCATCTGATTCAACTGAAGAAAGTGATGAAGAATTGACAGGAGGTGATCCACTTTCGCAAGAGGCAAACCGTAGTTACTGTCCAGAGTTTTTTGGCTTTTTAGAATCATATTTGAAAGAGATGCCATTATGGTCAGGCGTTTTGTTGGGTTCGCTCGAGCGCTATCAAATATCGTCAGACAGAAGAGACTTGAAAGATTACCCTTACTTGTCTTTCAAATCATTAAACACGAAAACAGAAGGCTATGTTGAAAGCGTGATGAGACATCTTAAACAAGAAGATTTTCCTGGGAGACGACGTTTAAGAGCAGACGCTTTTGTTCTTGAAAATTACCAAAGAATAAGAAGAAGAGGAAATGATTTTGGAGATAGAATTGCAAGTAAACGGAGACAGAAACGTAAGCAAGTAAAAAACCAACACAAGAGTGAACACGCGAAACCGAAATCCAAGGAAAAAACAACGAAAAGCACGAAAAAAAGTAACAAAGTAGCGAATGACGTTGGCAAAGTAGAAGAGAAATCTGATAAAGAGACCGATCATTCAGACGCAACCTCAAACTTGGCAACGAAAAATGCCTATGCAACTGCGCAGGAAACATGGGGAAAGAAAGATCCACTCACCCCTAAACAGAATCCTAAAGTTGGTCAATTTCAGCAATCTCCATCTGTACCCTTAAGTCAGACTCCGAAAATAAAGAAGAAAAAGAATCTAAAAAAGAAGCGATCATCAGCATTCTTCAAATTTTTACACAATGGCAATAAGAAGAATCGAACAGCTGAAAGGCGCAAAGTAACTGAACTTGCGAAAGAAGCTGGCAAATTATGGCACGATTTACCGCAAGAAGACAAAAACAAATGGTCTGGAACGAAAAAGAGCAAAAAGAGAATGGCGCCTTCGAAAAAGACGGGAAAAGAATCAGAGAAACCCGTAATTGAAGAAAACCTATATCAATACAGGGGGCTGATTAACAAGGCGAATAACTGTTGGTTGAATTGTCTAATCCAATGTCTGAATTCGTCAAATATAAAAGATTTCCTACTATCTCTCGACGTCAAAATGGTGAATCCACTCATTGGCGCATTGGTAGTTACACTACAGAAGCTCAATGAACATAAAGAAAAACCATTTTTCCCAAGCGCGTTATACAGATTGTTTGCCAATGAGCTTGGTTACGTTAATGGAAGGCAAAATGATATCCACGAAAGTCTAACATCTTTATCAACTATAAGTGTTTCAGATGACAGCACAATTGGAAATCAATTTTCTGGCTTGTATCAGTATAGTAAATGCTGCCTTGATTGTCGCAAAAAGGAACGCATACATCCAGAGAATTTTTTTACCATGTTCATTCCTATGAAGGAAAATATCACCAATCTTGTAGATAGTTTATACGACAGCCTAACAGATATTGTCGAATTGTTCTGTGCCCATTGTAACAAGCTGACATACCACTTCAGAAGCAGCTATCTCATAGAATTACCAAAGACTATGGTAGTAACTTTTAAGAGATTTCAAGTAGAGGACGACAAACGTGAGAAGAGTAATGCTTTTGTAGCTTTGCCTAAACAATTTGCAATCAGTGCTGGAAAAAATAAACGCACCTACAACTTGACATCATGTGCATTACATTATGGACAGAATGTTGACTGTGGGCATTACACAGCTGTTATCTTCGAAGGTGACAGTGTAATGGAAATAAACGATACAGTTGTTAAGGATATCACCTCTTGTTGGGAGAACTATATTGCACGTACAGTCTATTTGGCTTTCTACTCTATCGTGGAAGAGGAACCGAACGACTATGATGCATATCATGATGGTAACGATGATACTTCTAATAGTAAAGACAATGGGCCCAAAGATGGAGACGCTGAGGAAAGTAAATATAGTCAATGTGATCTTAAAAGTAACAATTCTACTACTGGCTCTCAAGATAACAATCTAAATTCTTGTGAATATGACGAAGAACTAATCCACCTTTGGGATGTAACTAACAAGAATTTAAAGATTTGTACAATCGCAAACGAAGGGTACGACTTATATGGAATGGATTTCAAATCTATAGAATATCCCTTGGTTAATAAAACATACACAGTACCAAATACAGGTTGGCTGAACGACGCAATAATCGATGCATATCTGGCGTTGTTGGTAAAAGAATGCGCTAAACGTGGTGCGCATTTTTTTGCATTCAATACGCAATTTATAATAAAACTTCGCCGCGTTTTCTCACCAAACAAAAAAAAGGAGTTTCATAATATGATATCGAGATATTTCCGGAGTGTAAATTTCGAGATTTTTGATGGCATGATCATTCCCATTAACATTAGTGATGGAAATCATTGGTGCATTGTTTACATAAATTGCTGGAATCAAACTTTATATTTTTATGACCCAATGCATTCAGGTATAGAAAATGTTACAGATGTAAATTTGATCAGGACGTACTTTGTTGAGTTATATACCTTTAGATCTTGTTCCATAGCTTTTAAAGGAAAAAGTTTTCCTGCAAGTTTTAACGTTTATTGGGAAGATTGTTTCCCTACACAACAGGATTCTATCAGCTGTGGTATATACATATTGCTTTATGCAAAATTTCGAATGGGCGTATTACGAGAAATTCGTCCAAATGAACCAATAAATGCTTATCGTATTGAAATCACTCGGGAATTATTATATAACAAAATAACTTCCATTTTTAATCCAAACGAAATAAAGAGAGAATGCCTCATTCCATCCAGATACGAAAAAGGAATTGGACAATTAGTAACAATGCGTTGTTTTATTAAAGGAACAAGTCCGGAATTATTTCAATGGTTTTACAATAACAAACTTATGCATAATGAACCAGCATATTCATTTATATTAGATAAACATAATGCAGGATGTTACTTATGTCGGGTGAACTATGCTGACGGAAAGAATATAACATCTAATGAATGCTTTGTAAATGTCATAAAAAGTATGTCATAACTGCGAAATGTTGAGCGGCCTGCACTGATGCAAAACTATCACTATGAACATGCAAATATAAAAATCATCAGTTGCGAAACGGGTCGTTCTTGCGTTATTGACTAAGGAAAAAAAATCAGTCATAACTGCGAAATGTTGAGCGGCCTGCACTGATGCAAAACTATGAACATGCAAATATAAAAATCATCAGTTGCGAAACGGGTCGTTCTTGCGTTATTGACTAAGGAAAAAAAATCAGTCATAACTGCGAAATGTTGAGCGGCCTGCACTGATGCAAAGCTATGAACATGCAAATATAAAAATCATTAGTTGCGAAACGGGTCGTTCTTGCGTTATTGACTAAGGAAAAAAAATCAGTCATAACTGCGAAATGTTGAGCGGCCTGCACTGATGCAAAACTATGAACATGCAAATATAAAAATCATCAGTTGCGAAACGGGTCGTTCTTGCGTTATTGACTAAGGAAAAAAAATCAGTCATAACTGCGAAATGTTGAGCGGCCTGCACTGATGCAAAACTATCACTATGATATATATAAAAATCATCAGTTGCGAAACGGGTCATTCTTGCGTTATTGACTATCAATATACTATTACACTGATCATGCAAAAAATATACATGTCTGTAGATTGTACGCTGTGAAGTAATGTTGATCTCTTTTGCTAAAGCAAACTAGCTAAACCTTACTACACAGAAGTGTAGAGGCTCAGATATCACTGTGTAAATGCATACCATACAATATAAGCTACTACACATTGACATCTCGCGTCTACCAACGTACCAAGCTGCACTGACGAGGCGTGCAACGCCGAAACATGTATATAAAATATAAAATATATATATATATATATATATATATATATATATATATATATATATATAGGTTCGTCTTGGAAGCAATGAAGATCAGACAAAGGATATCAAACAACACTAAATCTAATCATTTTGCACAAACGTTTTCGCTTTATTGAAAGCTCCTCATGCAGGTGCTGAATACTTTGTATTTTGTATTAACAAAGTATTCAGCACCTGATGAGGAGCTTTCAATAAAGCGAAAACGTTTGTGCAAAATGATTAGATTTAGTGTTGTTTGATATCCTTTGTCTGATCTTCATTTTTATATATATATATATATAAATTAATTTTAATATTTAAAATTTTTATTTCAATTGCTAAATGAATGAGTTGTAGCATGAAACTTGAAGTAGCTATTTTTTAATCTAAAAATTTGAAATAAAAAATTAGGACAATTTGAAATTGGTGCCATTTTTCCTCTCTCTTACTGCTTTTCGATCTTTTTACTTCCTGAATTAGTGTTTCTTATTAGCCTACCCTCTTTTCACTCCATTTTCAGTATTTAAGACATTTCTTCTATAACTGCTTTTTACACAGCTTTTTACACAGTTTAAAATGTACATAAAAAATAGTACTAAATGCAATATCTCTCGACTTTGGTACAAGCGTAGTTTTTTAGAAAATCCGCGAAACCTCGAATGTGAGGATAGCATAATTAATTTCATTAAAGCGCACGCCGTGGGTACTAGACATGAGATTTTTGAAATGAAGGTCTTTTGTGCCACTCGGGAAACTTTTATATTTAAAATGTACATAGAAAATAGTACTAAATACAATATCTCTCAACTTTGGCACAAGCGTAGTTTTTAAGAAAATCCGGGAAACCTCGAATGTGAGGATAGCATAATTAATTTCATTAAAGCGCACGCCGTGGGTACTAGACATGAGATTTTTGAAATGAAAGTCTTTTGTGCCACTCGGGAAACTTTTATTTTTAAAATCTACATAAAAAATAGTCCAAAATACAATATTTCTCGACTTTGGCACAAGCGTAGTTTTTAAGAAAATCCGGGAAACCTCGAATGTGAGGATAGCATAATTAATTTCATTAAAGCGCACGCCGTGGGTACTAGACATGAGATTTTTGAAATGAAGGTCTCTTGTGCCACTCGGGAAACTTTTATATTTAAAATCTACATAAAAAATAGTTCTAAATACAATATCTCTCGACTTTGGCAGAAGCGTAGTTTTTTAGAAAATCCGCGAAACCTCGAATGTGAGGATAGCATAATTAATTTCATTAAAGCGCACGCCGTGGGTACTAGACATGAGATTTTTGAAATGAAGGTCTCTTGTGCCACTCGGGAAACTTTATATTTAAAATCTACATAAAAAATAGTTCTAAATACAATATCTCTCGACTTTGGCAGAAGCGTAGTTTTTAGAAAATCCGCGAAACCTCGAATGTGAGGATAGCATAATTAATTTCATTAAAGCGCACGCCGTGGGTACTAGACATGAGATTTTTGAAATGAAGGTCTTTTGTGCCACTCGGGAAACTTTTATATTTAAAATGTACATAGAAAATAGTACTAAATACAATATCTCTCAACTTTGGCACAAGCGTAGTTTTTAAGAAAATCCGGGAAACCTCGAATGTGAGGATAGCATAATTAATTTCATTAAAGCGCACGCCGTGGGTACTAGACATGAGATTTTTGAAATGAAAGTCTTTTGTGCCACTCGGGAAACTTTTATTTTTAAAATCTACATAAAAAATAGTCCAAAATACAATATTTCTCGACTTTGGCACAAGCGTAGTTTTTAAGAAAATCCGGGAAACCTTGAATGTGAGGATAGCATAAATTTCATTAAAGCGCACGCCGTGGGTACTAGACATGAGATTTTTGAAATGAAAGTCTTTTGTGCCACTCGGGAAACTTTTATATTTAAAATCTACATAAAAAATAGTACTAAATACAATATCTCTGGACTTTGGCACAAGCGTAGTTTTTAAGAAAATCCGGGAAACCTCGAATGTGAGGATAGCTGAGTCAGCAATTTTAATGAGTATATAGGGGAGAGAGATGAACAGATGTTTTTGAAATGAAAGTCTTTTGTGCCACTCGGGAAACTTTTATATTTAAAATCTACATAAAAAATAGTACTAAATACAATATCTCTCGACTTTGGCACAAGCGTAGTTTTTGAGAAAATCGGCGAAACCTCGAATGTGAGGATAGCTGAGTCAGCAATTTTAATGAGTATATAGGGGAGAGAGATGAACAGATGTTTTTGAAATGAAGTCTCTTGTGCCACTCGGGAAACTTTTATATTTAAAATCTACATAAAAAATAGTTCTAAATACAATATCTCTGGACTTTGGCACAAGCGTAGTTTTTAGAAAATCCGCGAAACCTCGAATGTGAGGATAGCATAATTAATTTCATTAAAGCGCACGCCGTGGGTACTAGACATGAGATTTTTGAAATGAAAGTCTTTTGTGCCACTCGGGAAACTTTTATATTTAAAATCTACATAAAAAATAGTACTAAATACAATATCTCTGGACTTTGGCACAAGCGTAGTTTTTAAGAAAATCCGGGAAACCTCGAATGTGAGGATAGCTGAGTCAGCAATTTTAATGAGTATATAGGGAGAGAGATGAACAGATGTTTTTGAAATGAAAGTCTTTTGTGCCACTCGGGAAACTTTTATATTTAAAATCTACATAAAAAATAGTACTAAATACAATATCTCTCGACTTTGGCACAAGCGTAGTTTTTGAGAAAATCGGCGAAACCTCGAATGTGAGGATAGCTGAGTCAGCAATTTTAATGAGTATATAGGGGAGAGAGATGAACAGATGTTTTTGAAATGAAGGTCTTGTGCCACTCGGGAAACTTTTATTTTAAAATCTACATAAAAAATAGTTCTAAATACAATATCTCTGGACTTTGGCACAAGCGTAGTTTTTAGAAAATCCGCGAAACCTCGAATGTGAGGATAGCATAATTAATTTCATTAAAGCGCACGCCGTGGGTACTAGACATGAGATTTTTGAAATGAAAGTCTTTTGTGCCACTCGGGAAACTTTTATATTTAAAATCTACATAAAAAATAGTACTAAATACAATATCTCTCGACTTTGGCACAAGCGTAGTTTTTAAGAAAATCCGGGAAACCTCGAATGTGAGGATAGCATAATTAATTTCATTAAAGCGCACGCCGTGGGTACTAGACATGAGATTTTTGAAATGAAAGTCTTTTGTGCCACTCGGGAAACTTTTATTTAAAATCTACATAAAAAATAGTCTAAATACAATATTCTCGACTTTGGCACAAGCGTAGTTTTTAAGAAAATCCGGGAAACCTCGAATGTGAGGATAGCATAAATTTCATTAAAGCGCACGCCGTGGGTACTAGACATGAGATTTTTGAAATGAAAGTCTTTTGTGCCACTCGGGAAACTTTTATATTTAAAATCTACATAAAAAATAGTACTAAATACAATATCTCTGGACTTTGGCACAAGCGTAGTTTTTAAGAAAATCCGGGAAACCTCGAATGTGAGGATAGCTGAGTCAGCAATTTTAATGAGTATATAGGGGAGAGAGATGAACAGATGTTTTTGAAATGAAAGTCTTTTGTGCCACTCGGGAAACTTTTATATTTAAAATCTACATAAAAAATAGTACTAAATACAATATCTCTCGACTTTGGCACAAGCGTAGTTTTTGAGAAAATCGGCGAAACCTCGAATGTGAGGATAGCTGAGTCAGCAATTTTAATGAGTAATAGGGGAGAGAGATGAACAGATGTTTTTGAAATGAAGGTCTCTTGTGCCACTCGGGAAACTTTTATATTTAAAATCTACATAAAAAATAGTTCTAAATACAATATCTCTGGACTTTGGCACAAGCGTAGTTTTTAGAAAATCCGCGAAACCTCGAATGTGAGGATAGCATAATTAATTTCATTAAAGCGCACGCCGTGGGTACTAGACATGAGATTTTTGAAATGAAAGTCTTTTGTGCCACTCGGGAAACTTTTATATTTAAAATCTACATAAAAAATAGTACTAAATACAATATCTTCGACTTTGGCACAAGCGTAGTTTTTAAGAAAATCCGGGAAACCTCGAATGTGAGGATAGCATAATTAATTTCATTAAAGCGCACGCCGTGGGTACTAGACATGAGATTTTTGAAATGAAAGTCTTTTGTGCCACTCGGGAAACTTTTATTTTAAAATCTACATAAAAAATAGTCTAAATACAATATTCTCGACTTTGGCACAAGCGTAGTTTTTAAGAAAATCCGGGAAACCTCGAATGTGAGGATAGCATAAATTTCATTAAAGCGCACGCCGTGGGTACTAGACATGAGATTTTTGAAATGAAAGTCTTTTGTGCCACTCGGGAAACTTTTATATTTAAAATCTACATAAAAAATAGTACTAAATACAATATCTCTGGACTTTGGCACAAGCGTAGTTTTTAAGAAAATCCGGGAAACCTCGAATGTGAGGATAGCTGAGTCAGCAATTTTAATGAGTATATAGGGGAGAGAGATGAACAGATGTTTTTGAAATGAAAGTCTTTTGTGCCACTCGGGAAACTTTATATTTAAAATCTACATAAAAAATAGTACTAAATACAATATCTCTCGACTTTGGCACAAGCGTAGTTTTTGAGAAAATCGGCGAAACCTCGAATGTGAGGATAGCTGAGTCAGCAATTTTAATGAGTATATAGGGAGAGAGATGAACAGATGTTTTTGAAATGAAGGTCTCTTGTGCCACTCGGGAAACTTTTATATTTAAAATCTACATAAAAAATAGTTCTAAATACAATATCTCTGGACTTTGGCACAAGCGTAGTTTTTTAGAAAATCCGCGAAACCTCGAATGTGAGGATAGCATAATTAATTTCATTAAAGCGCACGCCGTGGGTACTAGACATGAGATTTTTGAAATGAAAGTCTTTTGTGCCACTCGGGAAACTTTTATATTTAAAATCTACATAAAAAATAGTACTAAATACAATATCTCTGGACTTTGGCACAAGCGTAGTTTTTAGAAAATCCGGGAAACCTCGAATGTGAGGATAGCTGAGTCAGCAATTTTAATGAGTATATAGGGGAGAGAGATGAACAGATGTTTTTGAAATGAAAGTCTTTTGTGCCACTCGGGAAACTTTTATATTTAAAATCTACATAAAAAATAGTACTAAATACAATATCTCTCGACTTTGGCACAAGCGTAGTTTTTGAGAAAATCGGCGAAACCTCGAATGTGAGGATAGCTGAGTCAGCAATTTTAATGAGTATATAGGGGAGAGAATGAACAGATGTTTTGAAATGAAGGTCTCTTGCCACTCGGGAAACTTTTATATTTAAAATCTACATAAAAATAGTTCTAAATACAATATCTCTGGACTTTGGCACAAGCGTAGTTTTTAGAAAATCCGCGAAACCTCGAATGTGAGGATAGCATAATTAATTTCATTAAAGCGCACGCCGTGGGTACTAGACATGAGATTTTTGAAATGAAAGTCTTTTGTGCCACTCGGGAAACTTTTATATTTAAAATCTACATAAAAAATAGTACTAAATACAATATCTCTCGACTTTGGCACAAGCGTAGTTTTTAAGAAAATCCGGGAAACCTCGAATGTGAGGATAGCATAATTAATTTCATTAAAGCGCACGCCGTGGGTACTAGACATGAGATTTTTGAAATGAAAGTCTTTTGTGCCACTCGGGAAACTTTTATTTTAAAATCTACATAAAAAATAGTCCAAATACAATATTCTCGACTTTGGCACAAGCGTAGTTTTTAAGAAAATCCGGAAACCTTGAATGTGAGGATAGCTAAATTTCATTAAAGCGCACGCCGTGGGTACTAGACATGAGATTTTTGAAATGAAAGTCTTTTGTGCCACTCGGGAAACTTTTATATTTAAAATCTACATAAAAAATAGTACTAAATACAATATCTCTGGACTTTGGCACAAGCGTAGTTTTTAAGAAAATCCGGGAAACCTCGAATGTGAGGATAGCTGAGTCAGCAATTTTAATGAGTATATAGGGGAGAGAGATGAACAGATGTTTTTGAAATGAAAGTCTTTTGTGCCACTCGGGAAACTTTTATATTTAAAATCTACATAAAAAATAGTACTAAATACAATATCTCTCGACTTTGGCACAAGCGTAGTTTTTAGAAAATCGGCGAAACCTCGAATGTGAGGATAGCTGAGTCAGCAATTTTATGAGTATATAGGGGAGAGAGATGAACAGATGTTTTGAAATGAAGGTCTCTTGTGCCACTCGGGAAACTTATATTTAAAATCTACATAAAAAATAGTTCTAAATACAATTATCTCTGGACTTTGGCACAAGCGTAGTTTTTAGAAAATCCGCGAAACCTCGAATGTGAGGATAGCATAATTAATTTCATTAAAGCGCACGCCGTGGGTACTAGACATGAGATTTTTGAAATGAAAGTCTTTTGTGCCACTCGGGAAACTTTTATATTTAAAATCTACATAAAAAATAGTACTAAATACAATATCTCTGGACTTTGGCACAAGCGTAGTTTTTAAGAAAATCCGGGAAACCTCGAATGTGAGGATAGCTGAGTCAGCAATTTTAATGAGTATATAGGGGAGAGAGATGAACAGATGTTTTTGAAATGAAAGTCTTTTGTGCCACTCGGGAAACTTTTATATTTAAAATCTACATAAAAAATAGTACTAAATACAATATCTCTCGACTTTGGCACAAGCGTAGTTTTTGAGAAAATCGGCGAAACCTCGAATGTGAGGATAGCTGAGTCAGCAATTTTAATGAGTATATAGGGGAGAGAGATGAACAGATGTTTTTGAAATGAAGGTCTCTTGTGCCACTCGGGAAACTTTTATATTTAAAATCTACATAAAAAATAGTTCTAAATACAATATCTCTGGACTTTGGCACAAGCGTAGTTTTTTAGAAAATCCGCGAAACCTCGAATGTGAGGATAGCATAATTAATTTCATTAAAGCGCACGCCGTGGGTACTAGACATGAGATTTTTGAAATGAAAGTCTTTTGTGCCACTCGGGAAACTTTTATATTTAAAATCTACATAAAAAATAGTACTAAATACAATATCTCTCGACTTTGGCACAAGCGTAGTTTTTAAGAAAATCCGGGAAACCTCGAATGTGAGGATAGCATAATTAATTTCATTAAAGCGCACGCCGTGGGTACTAGACATGAGATTTTTGAAATGAAAGTCTTTTGTGCCACTCGGGAAACTTTTATATTTAAAATCTACATAAAAAATAGTACTAAATACAATATCTCTCGACTTTGGCACAAGCGTAGTTTTTGAGAAAATCGGCGAAACCTCGAATGTGAGGATAGCTGAGTCAGCAATTTTAATGAGTATATAGGGGAGAGAGATGAACAGAGTTTTTGAAATGAAGGTCTCTTGTGCCACTCGGGAAACTTTTATATTTAAAATCTACATAAAAAATAGTTCTAAATATATATCTCAACTTTGGCACAAGCGTAGTTTTTAAGAAAATCCGGGAAACCTCGAATGTGAGGATAGCATAATTAATTTCATTAAAGCGCACGCCGTGGGTACTAGACATGAGATTTTTGAAATGAAAGTCTTTTGTGCCACTCGGGAAACTTTAATTTTTAAAATCTACATAAAAAATAGTCCAAAATACAATATTTCTCGACTTTGGCACAAGCGTAGTTTTTAAGAAAATCCGGGAAACCTTGAATGTGAGGATAGCATAAATTTCATTAAAGCGCACGCCGTGGGTACTAGACATGAGATTTTTGAAATGAAAGTCTTTTGTGCCACTCGGGAAACTTTTATATTTAAAATCTACATAAAAAATAGTACTAAATACAATATCTCTCGACTTTGGCACAAGCGTAGTTTTTGAGAAAATCGGCGAAACCTCGAATGTGAGGATAGCTGAGTCAGCAATTTTAATGAGTATATAGGGGAGAGAGATGAACAGATGTTTTTGAAATGAAGGTCTCTTGTGCCACTCGGGAAACTTTTATATTTAAAATCTACATAAAAAATAGTTCTAAATACAATATCTCTGGACTTTGGCACAAGCGTAGTTTTTTAGAAAATCCGCGAAACCTCGAATGTGAGGATAGCTGAGTCAGCAATTTTAATGAGTATATAGGGGAGAGAGATGAACAGATGTTTTTGAAATGAAAGTCTTTTGTGCCACTCGGGAAACTTTTATATTTAAAATCTACATAAAAAATAGTACTAAATACAATATCTCTCGACTTTGGCACAAGCGTAGTTTTTTGAGAAAATCGGCGAAACCTCGAATGTGAGGATAGCTGAGTCAGCAATTTTAATGAGTATATAGGGGAGAGAGATGAACAGATGTTTTTGAAATGAAGGTCTCTTGTGCCACTCGGGAAACTTTTATATTTAAAATCTACATAAAAAATAGTTCTAAATACAATATCTCTGGACTTTGGCACAAGCGTAGTTTTTAAGAAAATCCGGGAAACCTCGAATGTGAGGATAGCATAATTAATTTCATTAAAGCGCACGCCGTGGGTACTAGACATGAGATTTTTGAAATGAAAGTCTTTTGTGCCACTCGGGAAACTTTTATATTTAAAATGTACATAAAAAATAGTACTAAATACAATATCTCTCGACTTTGGCACAAGCGTAGTTTTTGAGAAATTCGGCGAAACCTCGAATGTGAGGATAGCTGAGTCAGCAATTTTTATGAGTATATAGGGGAGAGAGATGAACAGATGTTTTTGAAATGAAAGTCTTTTGTGCCACTCGGGAAACTTTTATATTTAAAATCTACGTAAAAAATAGTACTAAATACAATATCTCTCGACTTTGGCACAAGCGTAGTTTTTGAGAAAATCGGCGAAACCTTGAAAGTGAGGATAGCTGAGTCAGCAATTTTAATGAGTATATAGGGGAGAGAGACGAACACATTTTTTTGAAATAAATTTTTTTTGCTCCGCACGGGAAACTTTTATATTTAAAATGTACATAAAAATAGTCCTAAATACAATATCTCTCGACTTTGGCACAAGCGTAGTTTTTTAGAAAATCCGCGGAACTTCGAATGTGAGGATAGCATAATTAATTTCATTCAATAGCGCACGCCGTGGATACTATACATGAAAGTTTTGAAATAAAGGTCTATTGTGCCACTCTGGAAACTATTATATTTAAAATCTACGTAAAAACAGTACTAAATACAGTATCTTTCGGCTTTGGG
This sequence comes from Dendronephthya gigantea, assembly GCF_004324835.1. Classification (NCBI taxonomy): domain Eukaryota; kingdom Metazoa; phylum Cnidaria; class Anthozoa; order Malacalcyonacea; family Nephtheidae; genus Dendronephthya; species Dendronephthya gigantea. The sequence goes on from NW_021163093.1 coordinate 213,917, forward strand.
TCAAGCGTAGTCTTTGAGAAAATCGACGATAGCGTGGAATAGCATTTGGTGTATGTATGACGAATAGTGTGATGGAAAATTGGGTTTGAATATTGTGACAGTATGATAATTTCAATTTCCGTTTCAATTTTGACGGCTTTGACGACCTCTACTATTTTTTGAATTTCTTCTTAAATAAAGGTGTGCCGGATCTGAAATTTTACGTACACGTAAATGAAAGATTGGGGAATCTCTTTGTTGTGTTTTACGTGAAAATGATGAAATATTTAGGAAGATACTTACCTGTAAGTTCGTCGTATTTTGCAGCTATAATTTTCAGCTTTTATGGTAGATAACACAAGTATTTGGGGTTTATTATGTCGGCAAAACGTTACACGTTATTGCTAAAGTGTTATTTTAGCCGCAAACAGTGAATTTAGCTGTTTTTAACGATTTTGCGATTTGAATGTCAGGATGAATCTTAGGATGAATCTTAGGATGAATATCAGGATGAATGTGAGGACGAATGTCAACGCGCATTTAACGTACATCATTATATGCGATTTCGAATCTCAGGCTGGCAGACGTCTGCGTTTCAGGAGCTGTAACATTCGAGGACGAATTTGGGCCAGGATAAAAATTACATATTCGGAATCTGTGTTATGTAAGCTTTCTATCGATACCAGTTTCATAAATTTTGAAGCCGTTTTTTGGTGTTTACTTCGCTCGTATTTCAACGCGCATTTAACGTACATCATTATATGCGATTTCGAATCTCAGGCTGGCAGACGTCTGCGTTTCAGGAGCTGTAAGATTCGACGACGAATTTGGGCCAGGATAAAAATTACATATTCGGAATCTGTGTTATGTAAGCTTTCTATCGATACCAGTTTCATAAATTTTGAAGCCGTTTTTTGGTGTTTACTTCGCTCGTATTTCAACGCGCATTTAACGTACATCATTATATGCGATTTCGAATCTCAGGCTGGCAGACGTCTGCGTTTCAGGAGCTGTAAGATTCGACGACGAATTTGGGCCAGGATAAAAATTACATATTCGGAATCTGTGTTATGTAAGCTTTCTATCGATACCAGTTTCATAAATTTTGAAGCCGTTTTTTGGTGTTTACTTCGCTCGTATTTCAACGCGCATTTAACGTACATCATTATATGCGATTTCGAATCTCAGGCTGGCAGACGTCTGCGTTTCAGGAGCTGTAAGATTCGACAACGAATTTGGGCCAGGATAAAAATTACATATTCGGAATCTGTGTTATGTAAGCTTTCTATCGATACCGGTTTCATAAATTTTGAAGCCGTTTTTTTGTGTTTACTTCGCTCGTATTTCAACGCGCATTTAACGTACATCATTATATGCGATTTCGAATCTCAGGCTGGCAGACGTCTGCGTTTGAGGAGCTGTAAGATTCGACAACGAATTTGGGCCAGGATAAAAATTAAATATTCGGAATCTGTGTTATGTAAGCTTTCTATCGATACCAGTTTCATTGATATACTGCCTGTTTTTAACGGCAAAATAAAAAATAATATATTGTGTTTACGTATCGAATTTAGTGCGGTTGAATATCGTGCTAGCTTCGCATATGTTCGATTTTGTTGTTCTCGGAGGAAGAGCGAATCCTGTGGTGAATCCTGTGGTAGCTTCACACTAGTTAGTTAATGTATATGTATTGTCGCCATGTTTTCAAACTCTAAATGCGGGCTTTTCCTTTCGTGTTTGCAATTTGCAATACAAAATAGTTTGTATAGCGAATTCATGTTAAAGCCAAAACAGGTGATTTGCTTAGAAAAGGTATTTTTTAATTCGGATGTTCTTGCGGTTTTACCAACTGGATACGGTAAATCATTGATTTTTTACTTGCTTCCTGCTCTGTTATTTGCGGCTAAGAACGGTGTTGCCAAATACACCGAACACATTGATTCTATAATCGTCGTCGTGTCGCCTTTAAATGCTCTGATGAAAGACCAGATTTCACGATTAAATGCGGGTATAATTCGTGCATCAGTCCTCGACGTTAGGAACGTAGCAGCAGAAGACTCTGAGGATGCGGAAGACAAAGATGATGGCATTAGATCTGATGTTGTTTGTGACTTTCCTCTTAATGACAAAATAAAACTTGAAGAAGGATATTATAATATTGTATTTGCACACCCTGAGTCGCTTGTTTCCTGTTTATATGGACGAAGATTGATGCGAAGCATTGTGTATCAAAAGAACGTTTGTGCTATTGTTGTTGATGAGTCCCATTGCATTTTAGAATGGTAAGTGTTTTATTACATAAAATACATTGTATATATTACACAACTTTTCCTCCTATAAAAAAAGTCTTGCAATTTCAAGTGTATAGTATATATTTATAATTTCAATGTGTTTTATATTTATATCAGGGGTAAAGATTTCAGAGTGGATTATGGAAATCTGGGTGCCTTGTGTGCCACATTTTCAAATGTACCTGTCATAGCCATGACTGCAACAGCAAACCGATATGATAGGGATTGTATCAAAAAATCCCTGGGCTTAAAATCATGTGTGGAAATCATTGGCAATCCTGATCGCATGAACATAACATACAAAAAGCATTTCAGAACTGGACCAGATATTGATTCTCTCACAGAAATCCTTACTCCTATAGCTGAAGGTTTGAAAAAACAGCAGATGTGCTATCCTTTGACAATAATCTACATCCCCTTGAAGTGGTGCGGGTTTGCATATAAACTGTTTGAATTTGTTCTGGGATGTGATCAATATTATCCCAAGGGAGGCAGACCAATTCCTGAAAACAGATTATTTGCACAGTTTCATTCGCCTCAAACTAAGGAGATGAAGGATGAAGTCTTGAAGCAGTTGACATGTGCTACAGGAAGCACAATCAGGGTTGTATTTGCAACAGTAGCCTTGGGGATGGGTGTTGATATCAAAGGCATCAGAAGTGTTGTGCATATCACTCCACCATACACAATACAAGCGTATGTTCAGGAAACTGGAAGAGCTGGGAGAGATGGAAACCATGCAACTGCAGTCCTATATTACAATAATCGGGATGTTGCAAAAAACAAACCGGGGATGCAAGAAGATATTCGAGTTTATTGTCAAAACAGAGGCACATGTCTCAGATATATGTTGCTGAAATCAATGGACACAGATGAAAGGTACATTAAACCACTTTCTCCCAAACACTTCTGTTGTAGTGTTGTGGTGAAGAATGTGATTGTTGCACTTCATAGATCCTATTTAAGAACAAATATAAATAACATATGTAGTGCTGTGAAACATAATGTACATATTGATTAAGAAAGGAACACTAAACTACATACAGTTTACCAATGCATTAAGAACAAAACAAGAGACTCTCCAAAGATGGTTAACATATGGTTTTTTTACTAACTTACAGTTGCCTGATGATGACTGAAACCTAGTTGAAACATTGAATAAAATTGTTAACCAATTTTGCAGTGTCTATTGCATTGTTTTTTTAATTACCCAATGGCAACTTTATTTTCACCAATACATGTAGTTTATATTGCTAATACTGTAGAAATTATTAATAGTAATTAATAGTAATTATACAATTATTATTATTCTAGTGTACAAAAAAAACTATTATATTTTTGTTAACATAAAAACATGGGTTCTATATACAATACTATACTCTATATACAATACTATACAATATATACAATATTTATAAATATATATATATATATATATATATATATATATATATATATATATATATATATATATATAATATATAAATAAAGTGTTCTGAGTTCTACCTTTTAAGAGTTCTGATTTTCTTCTGGTTCATCAGTTTCTTCTCTGTCAGAATCTAAGTCACTAACAACAGAAATGTAATGCAATGTTCTTTTGATGTCTTTTCAACCATTCAGAAACTTTTCTTCATCAAAAGCACAAAGTGGGTTTGATGAAATTCCAGCAAATGTTGTATGTGATCTTCCTTGAACATACGAAAATGGCTTCAATTTGCGCAAATCAGCAAGAACTTTTTTTTCATCTTCCAATGAGGACTTGTGCGAGTGAGCTGATGATTTTTGTTTAATGGAAGCTTGGTTTTCAAAAACATCTACAATCTTACGGATTCCTCCAGCTGCCTTGCTCATCCTTTCGATGGCCTTCTCTGTCTTGTTTGCTCCCATCAAACTAATTAGCCCCTTCATGTCCCTGTTCCGGTTCTCTTGCAACAGGTCTATTTCAATGTTTTTACCACCACCTCCTTTCCAGTTGACTAGTGCAGCCCATTTACACAGATGTGACTCAGCAGGTGAGAGTAAAACTTCATTCTGGATGGTGGTAACTAGCATTTCAATTGCATATACATTAAATCCAGAAACAGATGAGAAGTAATACAACATCTGTTTCTGGATTAATGCCAAATGTTCTCCATTCCCATATGCCACTGCATCTTTGCAATCAAATAGAACCATGAAGGATCGAAGAAGATTGACAGAATAATTAAAAATGCCATCTGATGAGTTGTTGTCTGAGATATTTTCCTCTAAACTGTCAACATCGCTGCATGAAGTGTCTTGGAAAACATACTCATCCAAGAACTTGTCTAAGACAGTCATTAGGTGGGTTTTTTTTTCTTCTTCACTCAAATCCTCTTGATCAGGCAATGGATTATTTTCCTTTGGAGAATCGTTTACATTTTCCATCTTGAAGAACTCTAGCAATGCTTCAACAAGATAGCAATTGCCAACACTCATGAACAGCTGCTCACAGTCTTCATAATGTTTTATATCGACTGTAACATTTCTCCTGTTGAGTACCTCTCGGAAGTATCTAATGGTACCTGCTTCTCTTCCAGAGTTCTTGTAGAGTCTTTTGAAGACAGACTACAAATATAATGCAAGTTTTATTTAACTTTATGTTCTATGTAGTATTAGGGCAAGATGCAAGATATCAATGTAATAGTATTGTAACAGGTAGTAGGTGTGGTAACAAGATCCAATATTGGACCCTATTTTTTTGAAAAATTCGTCATAAATCAATCATAAGACATGATGTCTTCATGCAACCAGAAAAATCAAATCTAGCTTTAGTTAATTCTTCCTGAAAAACCTGAGATTGCTTTTTTCGAGGTTTTTATATGTTAGGTTGAAACAAAAACAAATAAATTTGTTCAAAATGTATTTTAAAACCTTTCAGGATTATAAACAACTGCTGGTAGTGTCAATGATATAAAAGAGTAACATAACACAATTTTGTAACAGGAAAATCATATCCATGACCAGGAATTTACCTTTAAGAAACTTCTTTTAGCATGCCATCCAACAATGCGATACGGGTACAAATGATCCAGTCGTTGTTTGGGTGTATGGCATCCAGAGCGAAGATCTCGTGCTCCAGCAAACCTTACTCGGGTCAACTCATCACCAAAACAGGGAATTTTCACACCTTCTAAAGGATCAGTTTGGGAACCAACTGGTGGGATATGTGATCGTGGTTGATCTGGGCGTGTGGGCACCTGAACAATAGGATGGGAAGCTGTAGATGGAGATTGATCAAAGTTGTATATGCCACTAGCTTTGCACACATCCTCTGTCCATTGCTCCAATTGATCCAAAACATCCACACAGTCACTGTACTTTTTTTCATCCTTCATGAGAACTGGAAGGGTCATAATTTCGGATTTCAAAGCTGTCTTCTCAGAATTTTCATGAAGTACAAGATCCTCTGGAATGTAGGACTTTAAACCAAATAGTTCAGTGAACTTTTGAACCAGGATTCTCGCAATGAATACTTTATACCGATTCCGAATTGTTGTCATTTCTGCATCTGACAATGAAACAATTTCACGAAAATTGCAAGTTGCGATATCTTTCTGTGGACCATTGTCAGGTAAGTGGTCACTTGGCACTCTGTTGAACACCATGCTAGTTGCACATGCATGCACACTCTTGTTTTGATGGTCTGCTCTCATGTCATGCACTTTCTCTTCCCAATCTATGTTATCAACCACATAGACAAATTTCATCCCAGATTTGACCAACTCGACAGCACGATCCAAAAAATGTTTCCCAATATCGTCAAGCACAACATATTTGTTAGAAAAACTCAAACAGAGCCCATATTTGTTGAATCGATCAATCAACTAAAAGTAAGTAGATTAACATGTATAAATATGTATCCCTGATGGCATGAATCGTAATAAATATTTTCACTACCTGGTAATTAAAAAAATTTCAGCTAAAATTCAAATGCATTTTTTCAAAGTTTCAGAGGATAAACATCAAAATAATACAAGGTTTACCAATATAAGTATGATAGTTGTAGCTTGATTAACACAACAGTAATAACAAATAGCATTCATAATAATCACTTCTATTGTGAACATAAGCTGAATAAAAGGAATGCATTATGCATGACAATTTGTCTATGTTTTAATAGTAACAGCACAGTTAGAAATTCAAAGATCTAAATAATCAAACCTACAAAAAGTTAAAAACCTTGCGGTATTGACTATTGTGCTAACTATTAATCAAACAAACTTCAAATTATAAATATGGATTTAAAAGAACATACCTTTTTAGTTGCTTTCCCTTCTGTCAGAAGAATGGTGTTGATTCTTTGAATGCGGCTCAAGTGATGACATCTCACAAACATGATAATGCCGTAAATTAGGGAAATTGGCGGTAGTTTATTTCCTGCATCCAAAATAGAACAATCGAGCAAACTTGACAATATTTTTGCAACATTAGGACACCTCGTCGAGAGCTCATTTACCACTTCTGTCATCCAGTTTGACTGACTTAATCCTGCGTATGTTCCATTCCTTAGCACGGATGGCTCGTCTTTACGGGCAATATTAATCAGTTCTCTGTTCGCCTCGTTTAATATTTCATCCAACGCAGTTATATTCTATAACAAATCAAACGCGGTATTTTACTAAATAGCGACACGTTCAAACATACAATATTTTTTTTTCGCGGCATTTGTAGTAATATAACACAAGATTTCAAAGCTATATCAATGTTTTCTTTATATTTTATATGAATTATTAATAAGACGCAATATGTAAATTTGAGAGGCAGCTTTATGTAAATATACACGACCAACTTTAACAACATGTAATACCTCTTTATCAGAAGATGGAACTTGTACCCCAAAATTGAGCGAAGTTCTTGCTGAAGGCCCAGATGTGTGCAAACGAGTTCTTGGTGGTTGGGATGCCGACGGTGAGGCTTCTAGGCACCGTTTCACTCTTGTTTCACAAGGTTGTTGCTGGCGAAATTCGTTCTGTGTTTTTCTTACAACTTCTCGAAATTCTTTAATGTGTTTAGTCTGCGCTCGCATGGTCGACACAACAGATGAGGCAAACTTGGATCTCGCAACAACGGATGGCCGCACAATTGCTCTACAGTCCTCAATAATTCTTCGTTTAGTGTACTAAATAAATTTTTGCGATGATTCGCGTCACCAATAGATCGACAAAGTCTACAGGACAACGGGTCAATCGAAGAATTTCTTGCTCGATAAATTTTTTTCGGTGTTTCCTTCGAAGCCATCGGGAAAAAAGACTTTTTGGCTTTTGTCACCCGAAACATGTGCTTCTGCTTATGAAATTTGATATGAAACTTGATATGTTGCCGCGATACACAGCTTAATAATGCAAATATAACAGAGTTCATATCTCCGTATTACTCAACTCGCATTATACTCGCAGTTCGAAACTTCGAACAAAAGTTCGCTCAAATCATAATAATACTCAGCCACCCGCCCCTTGTAAAATTTTTTTGTAACCTCCCAGAATCTGGGAGACACGTGACCAAACAATACCAGGGTCTTTTCTCAGCGGGTGTTCCCCCCAGAGTGAGCACAGAGAAAAGACCCTGGGTACGAGGTTGACGCTACGGTACCTTCTCGCTTGTCCTACAATTACAAATATATAACGTTTTAAATAACGGCCGGTTTATTTACAAGCTTCGCTTGATATTTTCTTCAAAATATAACAATATCCTCTTCAAAATATGATGTAAAATAAGCATATTCATCACAGATTACAGCCGGTCGAGCGAGAAGAAAATAAGAAAATTATAACGACGCATACGTTCATGTAAAGATTATATAACCAACGTAAACAAACATTGTTATGCGCAGAATATATGCTCAGAACGGACTTTACATCATCTTTAAATATTTTTTTCAAACTTACAAATACTACCGCTGTTCTATATAATTTGGTTGATCTTTATGTCACATTTGGCGCCCCATACCCGTTCCTCGTGTTCTAAATCACATATAGCGAGAGTTCTAAATTTTAGAACGTCGGATATATGTGACAGAGGTGATCACCTAAACAACCTGACGGCCGATTTATTTAAGGTGGCTGCTTGCCTTATATTGCGCTGTTCTATCGCCAATATGGCTACTGATAGAGCAGGTTATGATGTTTTAAGCGATGAGCAAAAGTCTCTCCTGAGGAGGTTTTATGAGGATGGCATGAAAACAACTTCTAAACAAATGCAGGAAAGAATAGCCCGTGCTGCTGACGTGGTAGGAGTAAGCTATCAAACAGTTAAGGTAACGTTTCACTTTAACTCTTTTTTATTGCACGAAATCAGTGAATCAGTATTACTGAGTCTCGGGATAAATGTTTAGCTTGCTGCCTACCAAACCGGTCAGTTCTTATCGACAAAATGAAGATTCGATGAATATCGTTTCTATTTCATACTGATATTTGCAAATACATTTGCATATATAAATATAATTCGTAGACATTATTTCCATATCATTTCCATATCACACGCACGTATATTTATCATTCATTACTAAAATTCTAAATACGTATTTATGGCTGACAGTGACATATAAATATACAAGTGAGCTATATCGTCCAGCAGTCCCTTCTCAGGAATATAATATTTTTGGCAAACAATGAATACTGCCGGTGGGAACAATCAACATATAGTTTATATTTATTCTTTGTTGTGTCAATGGACAGAAATGTTTGTGTGGCTTGTTGATATTATATTATAATCTATTACAATATAATATTTAATATAAGGTGAAGGAACTGCCTTACTGGTTCTGTGGTTCTCATTATTTCGAGTAAAACTATATAATTGTATATTATAGCATTTTATTTAAATATTTAACATTTACACTGTTTTGGTTCATCAGGCTGAGTTTTATTTTGAAGGATATTATGTAGAGATGTATAAACATATTGATAAATCAGATTGATATAACATATTACATACACTAACATTTACTGTATTGCAGAAGTGGATTGGGAATGAAAGGATGAGACGAAAAAGGAAAGAAATTGGAGAGACTAGTAATTCTGTTCAAACTGAAGCCCTGCCTGCCAAATACCCTGCAAAGCGGGTAACATCGGGCTATAACATGTTTTCATCTAAAATCCTTGGCTCTGGTAAGCACAATCATTCAAATATAGAATGTATATTGGAATTATTATAGCCAGCTTGGAGGTGGATAAATGTAAACTTGAACTTGCTTTCTCCATTCCACATGTTTAGAACTGCTCAGCAATGTTGCATGACATAAATTGTGCTTTATTGAACTTTCGAGCTTTTAGCAAACCAAGACACTCTTGATTGTTTTTAAATAGTTGGTGCATAATTTAAATAAAGCATTTTTTGTTCTAATTTGTACAAGGAATATAAACATCAAAAGGGAGAGCATGTGAATAGGGGCTAATATACATGTATGAAATACATTATTATATACAGTACAGTGTAAACATGTATAATACATAGGCCTGTGCAGTAAGAACGTATAACATGTTTATGCAGGGATATATTTCTGTGTGATGCATGGACAAAATGTTGGTAATGTAATTATATAAACAATTGCAATGATCCCTCTCACAGTCTAGACAAAACAGCTTTCACTGTATATTGTAGTTGTGAAAATACAACTAACAAGTTCTGATATTTGATTGGGTTTACCATAATACACAGTGCACATAGCTGAGGGTTTATCTATGGAATGATTTGAAAGTCTTTATTTTGGTGATCCTATTTTATGTTGTGTACTGTGTGTGTGGGTGAGCTTTCTCACATGGAGAGAGCCTGCTTCTTCCATTTTGGTAAATTGAGTATTGGTAAAATTGTATATTTAAAATTACATATTTCTTTAATTTATTTTATGGTGATATTTGTAATTAGACTATAAACCATCATAATGTTGTTTTACATGAATGTAGGTCAATTGAATCTAAGGCAGAGAAAATGAGCTTGGTTGCTTCAAAGTGGAATCTCTAAGTGACAATGAAAAAAGTGTTTGGCGAGACGAGGCAAAGAAATGTGAAAGTGCACCAACAATGCTTACGTCAGAAGAAAAACGAAAGCAAATTGTAAAGAGCAGGAAAAACCTTATTAAAGAGGTAATGATATATTTTGTAACCCCACATATAACCACTGCAATAATACATACATTTTCTATAGAACATACCATATTTCCACAATTTTCAACAATTTTTTTTGTATTTTTTTATGTTTTTCAGTCACAGGTTTAATTAAACCTTGAAAAAACTCAAACAAATCACACTTTAGTAATAATATTTTGTGGTCAACATTTGTTCAAAATATTTAACAGGTGTGAAAAAAATCATTTTTGTAGAGTACATATTTTTAGCAGACAGTTTTTATGATTTTCACATTTTATTAAATCCTTCATTGAATAGCTTATGTATCTTGAAAGCCTTGGATGTGAGACAGCAGTTGTGATGTATGACTCTGAAACTAGGACTGTCAATCAATATGGGTCAGCAAAAGGTGCACAGTTTCTGATGGCAAATGAAACAATTCCTTTAAAGTTTATGAACTTTTTTGGTAAGAATGATTGCAATATTTTGTAAAAATGCCACTACAGTAGGTCTGATTAGCAAAAATAATTCTGCAACTGAGTTCTTCAATAAGTAACTTGTTGCACTTGATGAACCAGGAGGGAATCGTTATCACAATATAAATATAATACCCCGGCCTAACATAAAAGAACAAAAATACCTGTATATTTAGAGAAGGTTTATATTTGGAGATGAGAAGGCAAACAGAACAGCAAATGAGGTCATTTTTATTGCTCATTTTTATGCATAATATATTGAGAAAAAATGTTTTATTGAGTATTAAAAATTATCTCATTTCTCGGTGTTACATATTTTTATATTTTACAAAAATAGTTCACCAAGAATTCCATCTAAAAGCATTTTGCCCTCTTTATGATACATGTTAACCTGATTAATTGTTTGAATGTTTATTAATTATACATGTAGATGCAGCAAACAGTAAAGTACACAAAAAAGTACACCAACAGTGATGTCAGAGACTTGTTTAATAAGAAGTACAGTGAGTATTTTTCAGCCTGCAATATTGTTAGTAATTAGTTTACTGTATCAACAACAATTACCCAATGATGTACATGATGCCACTACGGTATCTCAGTCATTGTGCCTGTTAACAACAAAATTGTTGCAATAACATTGTTAATAAACATGAACAACAATGATTGACTATCTGGCCAGCTTGAGCATAGGCATATGGACAGGGTGGAAGCACCTTAGGTAGAATGAGTTTGGCAAAAGATGTGGTAGGATTAAATTATTATGACAACTACGACAGGCACCAGTGGCAGTTTCTTGACAGACAGAGGAATTGTACACTTCCTCAGCTCCTAAAACAACAGCTTGTATACTGCAATGAGTTTGAGGTTGTTCACACATTGTTGAAAACAACATCAAACAGACTGTGTGACTTGTTACTAATTTGCCTCATGTTACAGGTGAAGCCTGTGGGGAACCTGGATCCCGTGTGCCATATCTAAATGGACGTTTCAGTGTAACTGGCCTTCCGGATGGTGTGGAATTCTCTAAGCCGAACAATTATGGGGAAGACAAAATAAAAAAAAAATGAGATGTCAAGAGAGCATAGCTTTCCATATCGAGGAAAAAGCACAGAATCAGGTGGTGACATGGCTAAAGATGGAATTGGAATACTAGATAAAGAACTACCGGGTGGCGCAAAAAAAAGTTAACCTGTTTGATTGAGTATAACTTCAAAATTAAAATAGCTATTACATTAAAATTATGTTTGTTATATTCTCTAATGTCTAAATTAAATTTTGATATATAGCATGACGTTTTACATGCAGTTTTGACCGAGATATCGCGGTTTCAATTTAAATATACATTTTCGAAAAGTGGAATTTCTTAAATTTCTTCGAAAAGAATTTTAAATAGAAGTATTTGACAGATGGATCATCAATCGTGCCGCATGGTCAGCAACCGAACAATTTTGGAACAGCTTCGTGCAGCAATTGTTACTGAATGCCGCAACATCAACCAGGAAATAATCCAACGGTCATTTGACACCATGCATGGTAACGCGAGCAAGACGTTGCATCAATGCTGGAGGGCATGCTTTTCAAAATGAATAGACGTTGAATTGTACGGTAGAAAATGAACGCATAGTACTTAGTTGTTGTGTCCTTAATTAAAAACGAACTTTATTATCTGTTCTTATTTAGCTAATATGCCATTTTTTACTCATTTTTGCACTTTTCAAAAGCACGTATTAAAAGTTAAACGCCGATATCTCTGGGAATACTGTATCAAAATACACATGGTATATAACAAATTTTAATTTAGACATTCACGAATCTAAAGAAAGTTATTTCAGAGTAACAGGCCACTTAGTTTTGAAGTCATACTCAATCAAACAGGTTAACTTTTTTTTGCGCCACCCGGTACAAACTGCCATTTGTAAAGTGATTGATGAGGAAAAAGCTAAGCAAGTACTCAGTGGAAATTGTCAGATAGAGGAATCTGATGTAGAGGTGACAAATCTGGTGCTCTCGAATGAAGAGTATGAGTTGTTATCTGACAAATGCAGCAGCTGGTTTACAACAGACGCAATGATTGCATTGAAGGCAAATCACAAAGCATCATGTGAGCATGAGGGATATATTTTACGTGTGTACACAGACTCAGATGATGCATATTGGCTCTTCTATTTCCCCGGAAAAATAGCTAATATTAAGATGGAGGAAAACGAGAAAATTTGGGGATATTGGCTTGATGCCACTATTGAGAATCTGATGTATAAGCTCCTCATGTCAAAAGATAAAGTGCCAATTCACTCTGTGAACATTATCAAGGAGAACAACCTAAATAATTTATTGTTTTTACGAAAAGCCATCTTATTAAAAAAAACAGTGAAGTCAGCATTCCGGAATCATTCCACAATTGTATATACACTACTTTAAACAAGCATGGTTTTATTTAATTATTAACATAGTGTGGGCATTATTCATAAAGCATAAAATTTGTTATGTAAAATGTAAAATGTATAACATTATGTATTAAAAGTTCTCACTTCACTATTTTTCTAAGAACAATATATTGTCGGGACTGAGTGAGTTGGTGACACGCACTGCACAGAAATGGGAAGCAAGTTATAGGTAAATTAAGGAATCTGCACAAAAACCAGTTAGTGTCGAATTGTGACTCGACAGACGAAAAGTAGTCGTGAAATATTAGAAATCAGGGGTAATTTTAGAAATGTTGTACGAATGTTGTGTTTTTTAAAATATCGTGAAAATACACCCCATTTTAACTAAATGGCCTGTTTAACGTAAATATATTAGGAAAAGAGGGTAAATTTCGGAAATATATGGTACAAATGTTGTTTTTGTGTATTATATCGTAATAATACACCCCATTTTAAAACAAATATAAGAAAATCAGAGGAAATGTTTAGATTTTTTGTACGATATCGTGAAATACACCCCATTTTAACTAAAATGAACTTTAACGTAAATATTAGAAAATGACGGGGTAAATTTCGGAAACTGTGGTACAAATGTTGTTTTTGTGTAATATATCGTAAATAATACACCCCATTTTAAAACAAATATAAGAAAATCAGGGGTTAATTTCAGAAATGTGTTGTACGAATCTTGTTTTTGTGTATTATATCGTGAAAATACACCCCATTTTTTAACTAAATGAGCTGTTAACTAAATATTAGTGGTAATTATTTGTACGAATTTTTATATATCGTGAAAATACACCCCATTTTTAAGTAAATGAGCTGTTTAACGTAAATATTAGAAAATGAGGGGTAAATTTCGGAAATATGTGGTACGAATCTTGTTTTTGTGTAATATATCGTGAAAATACACCCCATTTTTAAGTGAATGACCTGTTTAACGTAAATATTAGAAAATGAGGGGTAAATTTTAGAAATATTTGGTACGAATGTTGTTTTTGTGTAATATATCGTGAAAATACACCCCATTTTTAACTAAATGACCTGTTTAAAACGTAAATATTAGAAAATGAGGGGTAAATTTCGGAAATATTTTGTACGAATGTTGTTTTTGTGTAATATATCGTGAAAATACACCCCATTTTTAAATTAATGACCTGCTTAACGTAAATATTAGAAAATGAGGGGTAAATTTGGGAAATATGTGGTACAAATGTTGTTTTTGTGTAATATATCGTGAAAATACACCCCATTTTTAAGTAAATGAGCTGTTTAACGTAAATATTAGAAAATGAGGGGTAAATTTTAGAAATGTTGTTTGTTTTTGTGTATTATATCGTGAAAATACACCCCATTTTTAAGTAAATGAGCTGTTTAACGTAAATATTAGAAAATGAGGGGTAAATTTTAAAAATATTTGGTACGAATGTTGTTTTTGTGTAATATATCGTGAAAATACACCCCATTTTTAAGTAAATGAGCTGTTTAACGTAAATATTAGAAAATGAGGGGTAAATTTCGGAAATATATGGTACAAATGTTGTTTTTTTGTAATATATCGTGAAAATACACCCCATTTTTAAACAAATAACGTATTTTCGTGAAAATATTAGAAAATATATGGTAAATCTTAGAAATGTGTGGTACGACTGTCGTTTTGCTTTAAATATATCGTGAAAATACACCCCGAGATATTGAATTCTAATAATGTGCATGGTAATTGGGTTCCTTTAACATTCCACAATACCATATATTATACCACAAATATAATGAACAACTTTGATTCTGCATGGAAATAAAATGTTTCACGCATTACGTCAATTGTGACGTATATTTTATATTTTGACATAGGTAATTGGAACCATATTGTAGTTTTTATATAGTTATAAGTTAATTTGTAACAATTGTCTGAATTAAACAAACTAGAGAAAAAAATTAGGACGTTATGTATATGTGGGCAAAAGGGGAACATAATGAGTAATTTGTTGAATAATTAATTGCAAATTAAGGGGCGTAGAAATAGAAATAAAAATAACCAGATGGGGTAGTTGGGAATTTGTTGGACAACCGCCGACCATGTGGTGTGTTTGGAATAAAATTTTTTGTAAAAAGGGTTTTGTTTGTGTATGATGGAGTTCTTCAAGAAACTGTATAGTTACGTGTGTAGTAATAGGTTGTGTAGTGTTGACACCAATAACACCAATAACACCAATAACGCAAATAACACCAATAACGCCAATAACACCAATAACACCAATAACGCCAATAACACCAATAACACCAATAACGCCAATAACACCAATAGCACCAATAACACCAATAACACCAATAACGCCAATAACACCAATAACGGCAATAACACCAATAACGCTAATAACGGCAATTAATAACGCCAATAACACCAATAACGGCAATAACGGTATAATAACGGCAATAACGCTAATAACGGCAATAACGCTAATAACACCAAAAACGGCAATATTATTATTATTATTATTATTAAAGGAAAATTACATCGCAGCCCTAAGGCTGAATTTCGTAATATTTAATACAATTTCTCAGAGAGAATGTGGATTCGACAGTGTTTCCCAAACGTGAAAAGGGTACACAGTAACCATGTTTATTATTATCAAGGAATTCGTAGGGTGATGTCTGGCGAGAGTGAGAACTCGTCTGAAACTAATATGTTGCCGTCATCGGAGACGCAAGGTAAGCTACAATATAAATTAAAACATTTGTTGAAATGAATGATGTAAAAATGAAATAATTCCCGTGATAGCTTCAGTTAGGACTTAGCTCATTGACCCAACCAGGTTATGCACCTATCAATTTAGCCCCAGGGTGGGGTGTCTTACCTAGGGCCAGGGGATCTTGACTTTTTTTGCTACAAAGTGTCAATTTCCCACCCCAGGGCCAGTCTGCAGAGTTAGGCACCTTTCAAGCACCTTTTTGCTTTCCCAAAATTTGATAAGCAGCATATAGCAACCCCTCCATATGGTCAAAGTCCCCCCTCTCGTGGCATCTTCAGTGTTCAATTCCCCTGGGTATGCCCCCCCATGGGGCTAAACATTGATAGGTGCATTAGTATTCTGTGCAACTATGGTCCAATATTAACAGGTGTTGTTGGCAAACTCTAATACATTTAATTTTGATAACCTACAATATCCAATTGGCCACAAGTTGTTGACCATCACGACCAGGTCATCAGTTTTTCTACAATATTTCATTTCATTTTGTTTGTTTTTGTTGTAGTTAGTCAAACCAATAAACAAAAAACAACTGTACTCTATGAAATACCAAGAAGAAATACCAATGCTAAAATAAAAATATAAAATTACAAAATGTAGAAATAAGTAATTATACATACGGATATAATATTATTTGACCAGATAAGAAATGTGACAGGTATTATAGCATACTGTGGTGACCATACTACAGGATACACTTATTTACATTTATGGAATCATAAATATATAACTATATGAAGCCATACTCGTTTAAAATGGCATAAATTTGGTCATGGAATGGCTCAGGAAGATTTACTGTTGTCTTAGTCTTAAGCAACAATGTTTTTTGTAAAAATAGAAAACTACTTGAATTATTCTCCTTTGTAATAATATTCAAAGTTTCAATAGATACTTTGTTTTTTGACATAATAAGCTTGAATGTCAACTTGTCTTCAGTTGCATTTAACCAATATCCCAAATTTGTTGTTGAGAATGCTGGTTTAGAAGATCAGACATCTTCTCAAGAAAATAAAACAGCCAATAAGCATCTTCTGTGTCAGTATAGACAGGCAGGATGTATCCCTTATGATTAGACAATGATTTATAATTGGCTGCCAAAGCAGTCAATGCATCTTCTGTGAAGCAATTTCTGTAATTTGTTGTTAACAGATTATACTCCACGTCAGTGAGTGCAAGATCTGTGACTTCCATATCACTCTCCTCGATGCAAATTTGGTCAGTCACCACTTGTAAAGCTTTTTCTTGGTCAACCACCTTACATAAAATATGTTGAAGTTCAGCTTGTTGGGGGTCGATTTCTTCAGTTACTGCAGCATCAGAATGTGTGATGCTAGGCTCTGGTTCAAGTTGAAAAACTATGCCTTCTTGAGCATTCATTATTGCTTTAACTTTCTCTTCCCCATAGTTATTTGGCTTTCTAAACTCTATTCCATTAGGAAGACCAGTTACTGTGAAACCTTTTTTCAGGTATGGTACACGAGACCCAGGTTTCCCACATGCTTCACCTATTATAACATTTAAAGAAAACTTATTATAGATATTTCAATTATTAATTACTTTTACTGTAGGATACTAAAATCCTATTCACTGGATATTTATTTAACAATTAACCCGTTGCTACTAGGAGCTTTCCCTTGATGAATAAAATCATCTGGCATTAGACAGAGTAAAATCTACGAAAGGGCCAGTTGCAGCCCGCCTGGGCAGCGATGGGGTTAATATGCCATGTGATACTACTAGTTTACCCTGCACACTTAGCTTTTATAGCAAAATTCATAAAAAAAAATTTAGCATACATTTCAAATTAAAATACTCACTGTACTTCTTGTTAAACAAGTCTCTTACATCGTTATTAGTGTAGTTTGGACCCCTGTTTGTTGTATCTAAAATAAACATAATATACTGTAGTGTCAAAGTGGCACTACTGACAGCAGGCTAGCATGTGTCACTACAGACTCTACGCGAACGCACAAGATGGCTGTGGGTAGAGTTTTGCGTGTGCATTCTACATAAAGCCCTTTTGTGCATATGTGTAGAGTGTGCACAGACTAACAGCAGATGTGTTCATCCTCAAAGGCCTGGTTGCGAGCATTTAAATTTTTATGCTAAAAATACGCTTACCGAAAAAATTCATGAACTTCAATGCCACTGCATTATCTTGCAGCAGAAACTGTGCTCCTTTTGCTGATCCATACTGGTTAACAGTCCCAGTTCCAGAGTCGTGCATAAGAACTGCTGATTCACATCCCAGGCTTTCAAGATATGTTAGCTAAGAATTAAAGATATTAAAATTATTAAATAATTATTCTATTATAATTAACCCATGGGCTTTTCCATGATGACTGATGAGTATAATCACCTGAGTCCCTTACATGAGATATAGTAAAATCTGTTAAGCCATGGCCAGCAAGGCCACCTATAACTGGCCACAGATTTTATCCTGTCTAATACCAGGCAATTTTACTTGTCACAAGAAAGCTCCCACCAGCAATGAGTTAGTGGTAATGGCAAATAAAATACCATGTAGCAAACAAATTTAAAAATGCAGTCATCATTTTAAAAAATGCATTCATCATTTTAAAAAATGCATTCATCATCATCTTAACAGGGGTATCCACAGTTATGGTTAGTTATATTTTGGACTACAATATATTATCTTTTCACCTCTTTAATGAGATTTTTTTTTGACTTTGCAATTTGTTTTTTTTTCTCTTCCAATGTTAGCAGTGATGGCACAACTCTTTTAATATTCTTAGCTTCATTCTGCCAAACACTTCGTTCACTATCACTCAGAGACTGCCACTTTGTAGCAACAAAGGTCATTTTCTCAGATTTTGACTCAATTTCCTTACATTCATCTACAAAGAAAATGACATACACTGTAGTCATTGATGAACATTCCTCACTAATTAACCAGTTGCCAGTGAGGCCGGTGGCAACAAGCAGCTCGATAGATTAAGCTGCTCAACAGATTTTACCCTGTCTAGCACCAGATGATTGCAGTGGCATAGCCAGCCCGACTATTTTGATCATGCTATGCAAATTTTTCTATGTTTATATAGATTTTTAAATAAATGAATAAATAAAAATATTGCATTGCATGACCAAATAGTTGGGCTGGCTACGCCACTGAATTGCACTCATCATGCAAAAACTCCAGCCAGCAATGGGACCGGGTTAATCTCCCAAAGATGCTGTATTACTAACACCAGTCGTAGAACTTACAGCTAGTTACAAATACATGTAGTATAATAAAGCTTTTTTATCCAGAGCTTTTCATATTGCTATGCTCTCATACCTGAGCTGAGGAGTTTTGATGTAAATATGTTGAAACCTGAAGTTGAACGCTTTAGCGGAGGACCTTTAACAACATGGCTTTCTGATTGCCCAGTATCTTCTTGCATGGTTTCTACTCCTTCCACTACTTTTCTTTTCCTTCTCTCATTTCCAATCCACTTCTGTAACATTATATATGTAATATATTTTTACTTTTAATTAGCCAAATTTGAAATTTCCAAACACTGTATGAATTGTTTTTCTAGCCAATTTAAAGTAGGTTAGGTAGGGGAAGGGACATGTCATGGCAAAAGACTTTCGAGGGAAGCAAATCACATGGTGATAATAATAATACTACATAAAGAACACATTTATCATTCGTTGGAATCTGCCAGGGCAGTGAGTATACAGTATATTATTCACAGTTGATCACATTCGGCGCGGCCATACTTTATCATACTATGAATTTATGCAAATTAAGCAATGGATTATGGATTATTCATGAATTTTAATAAACTGTCCGGAACTGTTCGGAATTTTTTACTAGCACAATGTCAATACCTATTGTCCTATTTCAATAACTGTATTAACGAGACAGTATCAGTGTGAATGAGTGAAAGGGGATGTGTATGTGACTATGTCATACACGATTTTTATCAAAAAATATTAAACAATATGATTGTAAATGTTACCTTAACTCTTTCGTAGCTTAACCCAACCTCATCAGCAGCTCGCATTATCGTTTTGTGCATATCCTTTGCTGTAGTTTTCATACCGCTGTCATAAAAAGACCTTAGGACACGCTTTTGCTCGTCAGTTAAAACATCATAACCCCAATATGTGATTTAGAACACGAGGAACGGGTGAATTTTGCAACGTAAATAATTACTTTCGGAAAGCGGCGGTTTGGGGATCCCATGCAAAGCATGGATATGATATGGGTACACCAGATTCGGCGAGGGCGAACATTACAATATAATGAAAGAAGATTTTGTTAATTATTTGTTCAATAACATGTACAGAAGTCGTAACGTAGAAGTAGATTGGGGATCCTAGCTGACGAGATAGGGAACAGGAGAATATAACCACTGATTTTGCCGTTTCGTTAAATCAAAAGACTCAGACCACAAATAAAGCAGTCCATTACAGAAATCATTACGTATATATAAGTGCGATGCTCACTAAAAACATCAAATAAACTGCATGGAGCAGTAAAACATGTTATGTAAACACTCAGCCAAAATGGTCAGTTTTAACTTACCGCAAGGTCCTTTGTGAACAACTTTGAGATCCCCTCCGAACTGACAAGCAGTCTCTTTCAATACGCAAACATTGGGATATGTATTGGCATCTGATCCACATACTGGACGGAGCCGCCTTCTGGGACAAGGAAAGGCACACATGCCCTGAGTTTCCTCCGGCTTTGGCTCTAAAATAGAAATATCAAGCATTATTTTAAGCTATTGTGTTCAGAATTGCATTCAGTAATCTGAGAAATAAAAAGTACAACCGATCCTGGGATATTGTGGAGTTTTTAGCAGCATCGTGATGTATTTTAAGAGCGCTACCTTGATTGAAGTTATGGATCATACAAGAACGACCGCGCTGACGGTCATAACGATTGGGAGCTTTCAGCTCCGACGTGACCGTTTAGGCATTGGCACAACCTCGTTGGCATTTTCCTAATTCCCGGGCTTTAAGGCTGAAGGTTTTCGTACACATGCAACATACAGGGGCCGGTTGTACGCAAGCTGGATAACGATATCGATAACCGTGTGGAGTAAAATAATACAAAGAATTATTCTGTCTAAAATGTGCGCATGTCTAAAATGTGCTCCTTCGGCTTCTCTCTCTAAAATTTGCGTATGTTGGTATAGCTATTTGCATGCATACGATCTCAAAGTGAAATAAGGTCAATGATTGATGATATTAGTAAAAGATTAAATTTTTTTTTACAACATGAGAAAATAAACTTATCTATATACCTGAATTCCTTCCCACCTCATGATCAAACCGAGGTAAACTCCTTTAATTCGTCAGTTTTTACACAATTCACTTACTACTACTTCACATTAAGTCGCATGCACGGCAGCAACTTCATACCCAGGGGATGAGCAGAATGAAACAAAAAGCCTTTGAAAATATTGTATAATTTATGCAATAAAATAATTACCACCTCCCCATAGTGGTGCTTTTTTTAAGGAAATTACTTTAGAAATTGAAACCCTGACTCTGATTCATATAACACTTGCACATTGAGCATATTTAAAGGTACACGGATTACCATAAGTCTTGCCGTCTGTACCACATTGAGGATTGTATTCCAATGTGCAAATTCCTTGGCACTTTGGATCTAAAGAAAATATAAATTTGTTAATGAAGGCTAATAAGTTGCTATTGTAAGCGTCATTTGTAAAACATTTTCGCTGTTTTCAAATTTCTAGCTCGACTGTGAATTCAACCAGTATTTGTCTGATGTTCCTGATTTAGACAGTGATTGAGTTTTATGTTCGATGGTAACCTGAATTTCTATCACTTCTATAAACCTAGCAGACGTTTCGCACTTACCGCAACGCCCTAGATGATCAACCCTGATTTTTTCATCGAAATCGCGAGCCGTCTTCTTCATCAAAAGATAACCTGCGTATGTATTGCCATCTGATCCACACATTTCTAGCCATATGTCTATCGGATAAAAGCCAATTTCTGCAAAAAATATATAAAAAAAGTGTCACAGTTGTTAGGTTATTTCTGGACAGCGTACTGTCAGTTAGCCGGTTACTTGGTTAACACATGTACTGCACAAAATATAAACTCCACGCAGCAGAGGTAAGTCGTATAAAAGAAATGTTGGCCTCTCAGGTTAAAGGGCGCATGCAATTCTTCAATAAATATGCTTCAGAGAATGCTAGAGAAGCACTCTACTAGCTTTAACAATTGTTTCGTGGGAAAGCCTGGAATGTTTAGCAGAGAGAAAAAATGATGAGAAGAGCTCAACTGCTGTTCACTTGTTTTCCCAACACTAGCCTCTCGTATAACCGTTGATACACAAGTGGGATTTCACGATGATTTATCAATTATCACCCCTCCCATTGCTTCGTTCGGCCTTCTATTAATGTAGGTAGAATTTAAGCAAGTTAACTGAATTATTGTTAGACTTATAGTTGCTTACTCTCTCCAGCGTAGACACACCTTGACAGCAAGTAAACCATGAATAGTAGAGAGAAGACACACGTTGTATCTATGAAGAACAAATAAAATCACAATCAACATCAATTAAGCTAAGTTCGTTCGCATTGATATAAAATTTTTAATGCGGGGCAAAGTTTCAGATTTGGATATCAGACATTGGAGTAAACGCGTCGAACAAGACACTTCTGGCAAAATGCGTCGATTCACACTGGAAATAGAAAATATAATACATTTTTATAATCCGAGATGTTATAGGTATTACGTACTAGTTTTCATTCTTTATCCACAAATTCGTTAAAAAAAATCCTCCTTCCTCTGTCTAAAATGTGCACATGTTGGAAAGGTATAGCATTGCATACGTTCTCAAAGTGAAATAAGATCAATGATCGATGATATTAGTGAAAGATTACAAGGTTTTTTTAGAGCATGAGAAGTTATCTATACCTGAAATATATAGTCTTTCTATAGTCTTCTTATATAGTCTTGCTTCTCTCAATCCAAAAAGCAGATGAGCGTGTTATGGGCAAGACTAAGAATGTGAGCTACTTTAAATAGTGTCGTTTTCTTGCGCTGTTGACCACAGAGTTCAGTAATGACCTTCACAGTTCACGCACTTTGCACATGATGATGTCAGATCGAGAGGGGAAATGATCACTTGTGCGTCTAAAGAAAGTTCTGCGGTCACAAATTATACAATCTAAATTTATTGAAGGGGCATGCAATATTTCATAAATAATTTTGTAAATCATTTTTACACCGTCTATATATGGACATTAAGGTGAAGAAATTGCGGGAAGCAATTTCGCAGTGCCCGAAGTGGTTGTACACGTTGCAAACAGATTTTCGAGCATGTGATATAGGCTTTCGTTGGTGACGCTAGTGAACCATTATCTTCAAAGTACTCTTAATGAAAGACACTGCAGAGCTTGTCACCGTTTGCTCTTTTAAAAACGTCAGACTAACCGCATGTTCGGAATTGTTTATTCAAGTTGATATATTCGGTAATGCTTTATGAATGTATCTAAAAATAAATTGGAGAGGAATATGAGTTCTTTTTCTTGTAGCAAAATCTGGCAATTGTTGTAAAAGAAACATGTAAAATTATATTGAAACGGCGGTCTCTCACCTATGCAGTGTGCCTAATTATTTCGATTTCAACCGGCAGGCTACCAGGCTGTAGAAAGCCATGCAATACACACCGTCAATCTGAAAAATTCCCTTAAAGAAAAAGTAGGTCTATTCGAATCACCCTTACTACCATTATTTTTATAAAACGTTAGATTATTATTAAAACCATTTAGTCACTCATGGTCATCATGAATTTAAAAGATACATCTAAAAATACATAAAGTAGCATGCATGCATAATTTATTTTCACATCCTTTTGTAAACGTCATTCTTTAACCGCACTATCGATCACTATGCTATATATATATATTACATATTCTTTGTTATATATATAGGAAACATCTAAAAATATCGAAGGAGCATATGCGTATTTTATGCATGCATATACGCACATCTCATACAAAATGTCATACTCGCAAGCACGTTTAGAGCACTCAGTTAAGTGATGGCTTTACGTCATTGCTGTAGAGTTAATTCATTATAGGAGCTTGTTGTTACCCGACGTACCCGGAGAATAACACCAAAACAATATGAATAAACCACGCATGTCAGTTCAATCAAAAACACCAACATTTCGAATAATCACATTGTATATTTATAAACGAAATGAAATATTAAATGTACTATTATGTTAGTACTTTATCATTTTTCATACCATGCATGCATATAGGGTACTAAAGCACGGTTCCTGTCTTTGCTTTCAACAAAATCATAATTTTTAACTATAGAAATACATGCATGTAGCCACGCCTCGCCATCTCCAACGAAGCAAATATTTCCTGCTCTTCAATATTTTGAAATGACCAAAATGTAAACTGATATTTCGTTTTTCGGAAACAAACACAGTCGTATTAAAAGGTGTGAAATCACCCGTTTTCCTGCTGCATTACGTTGCATGAAGTTATAGACTTTCACAGTTTAAGTTAATACTTCACTATAACTAAACCTTCAAAACATCAAAACAGCACAAATAATATAGATAACCAAGCAGTAAACGTCGAATGATGTTTTTCGATTATTGAATTAAGGCAGTGAACGCAGTCGACTGTATAACAGCTTTAAAGTGATATTTGTCATACCAAAACTACGAATTACGCTTTTAAGAACTCTTTTTGAAGTTGAAACCATGATGTAAAGCCTTAAATAGTCGGTAATGTCATCGCAAAACCGAGTATAATGACATGCTGTACCAAGGTGATAAAATATATTGGTACAGGAAACACGAAATAAACCTCGAAATAAACAAAGTAAACACCTACCATTTCAAGGATTATAAACAACGAGTTTTCATTTCCATTTCACCACTAACTCTTCCAGTTCTGCATGATGGTATTTTAAACTCTTGCCAGTGTTTAAATCGTTTTAATTGATTTCACATTTCATATTGTGCTTTCGAAACTACCTCGCAAGGGAGCATTTCAGGCAATTTCGGAAAATGCGGGTTACAAGCGAAAGCGTTTGCCAACGTTTTCAGGATTGCGGATGCTATATTCCAAAACAAAATTGTTGGCATTAGCTAGAGCTACTAAGTGGGGGGAAATATTGATATATTCGTGTCTTACATTCTTCATTTCTTTTCAAATTGATTGCTTTAACGGTCTCAGAACATGAATATATGACTATGTCATCCCACTTATCGATACCGCTTTGCACTCCGCTATGCTTTGTCGCAACACCCGGGTGTAATTAATCTATCAGGAAAATTAATACCCTCGCAGGGCGTTCTGCGCCCGCTCGGGAATCACGATGGCCGTTAATAATTTCAATTTCTACCGCGAATTTTCAAATTTTGATGCATATTATCGAGGGTAAAAGATATACTATCATAGAAATGCATATGCACTGAGCATATTAGACGCCATTTTAAGTTCAAATTAAATTAAAAACTTAAAGGCCTTTTCACACGACAAAATTTTCGTTCGCAGATAGTCGAAAGTTTAGGAAGAGATGACGAAGCAGCCACGGACATCGGTGATGGTTATGTCGGAATATCTGAATTTGAGAGAAACTTACAATTTATCTGCGCCAGTGTAATTTTCCCGTCACTTTTACATTGGGCGTATTTGAACACACACGTGTTACCGTATGTCTTGCCGTCGGAGATCTGTACCTGTTACTAGCTGTATTCCTGTGTGTATTTAGAAGTTTTCAAATCTCGAAAAAAATTAGGCAGTGTACAGGGAATAACATTTGCTTAAAATAAACAAAAAAAATTCGACCTACTCTACCTACTCTACGGCACTGGTAAAATTCGGAAGCCGGCCGACGAAACGAAAAGGTCGAGAAGAAAATTAAACAAAAGTGAATGGTTTGAGGCTATAATTTTTTACTCAACGATTATAGTATATTCAAAAGACTCTGTTTTTCAAAATGCTTGCCAGGAAACGCTTGCATTTATATGATACTTAATGCATGCGCGCGCAAACAGACGCTAGGGAGCATTTCGGGCGATCTTAGAAAATGCGGGTTACAAGCGGGAGCGCCTGCCTGCCAAGGTTTTCAAGATGGCAGATTAGCAGCTATATTTAATACGAACATCAATGATTACGGAGCTACACCCAAATTGCTAATAACGTATTTTAATTTTGCCTTTGCTATTAATATTATGATTAAATATACAATATGCATAGCAGCAATCATCTCTAAATACTTAAAAATATAGCATCAAGTGTAGTCTTACTTATACCTAGGCTACTATAGCTAGCCTCCTCCGCAGGCATCTCTTATGTATTTATATTAGATATATTAGGCATGGGTTAGCTGTGTCATGGATGGTGAGGAAAAAAGTGGGAGAGATCTCCAGCAAATTTTTTTCTCACTCCCCGACACAGCAACCCAAGCCAAATATAAATGCCCAATATAAACACATAAGAGATGCCTGTGGAGGAGGCTAGCTACTAGCTACTAAGCAAACATACAACAATACTATATATTTATTAGCCTCCTCCACAGGCATCTCTTATGTTTTTATATTGGGCATTTATATTTGGCTTAAGTTGCTGTGTCGGGGAGTGAGAAAAAAAATTTTGCTGGAGATGCCTGCCATAAATCGCACAAAATGGACTATAGTACTCATAGCCCAGTCTCTTAATGCAGTGTCTAAAATCTGAAAACATAGCATATCATAAATGTTGGAACATATTGGAACATATTGGTACTATATTTAGGTTATTCATTGCCATGTGATCATCCACAAATTTTGGTAAAAGAAACAACACATACTTTTTTAAACCACTTAGAGACATATGTTTATACAACTTTGCTACCATTTGCATGGCCAGTTAAAAATTCGTTGGTACACTTAGTCAGGGCAACTTGCATTTTGCATTTGATAAGTAGGAATTTTTATGGTAATGCTTATATGCCATGCCTTAGTAAAATTCAGGTTGCAAACCTTGTTGCTCAGATAAATTTCCTCTTTTGCACAAAAATGTAAAAATAGGCGAACAACTGCTAAGGACTCAAACATTTATTTGGAAAAGAACATAAAACAATTAAGTAGCTGAAGAATACAAGACATTCTTACAGTATTATCACTGATTATTTGAAACAACAAATACTAATAAAGTACGCATTGTTAAACAAATTCGTAGGTGATCAGGATGTCTTCGTTCTTCATTTTTTTTAATGCCTAAAAAGATGAATGATATAAGCGCGGGACAAAAATGTATGGTGTGGAAAGTGAAAACGAAAGAAAACGGTATAACCTACACTTCACACTCTCCATGATAGGCCAGTCTAATTTCCCCGTCACTTTCACATTGAGCATATCTTAACATACACGAATTGCCATATGTCTTGCCGTCTGTACCACATTGAGGATCGTAAAGCTTTGGACAACCGGCGCGACACTTCGGTACTATATCAAATTCGAAATTTATGGTTAGACATTGACATGCACTTCAACTAGCTACGATACGTTATAATGGTGATTCTTGTAACGGTGATTGTTGTAGATTGCAGCCTCTGATTGGTAGAGAGACCTGACATTTTTTTTTACACCCAGTATATCTAACTACAAGTTCTGAAAAAAAGGAAACTCTTACGACAGTCGGGTGCTGACATATTTCATGCAATTTCTCTTTTAAACTTTTAAGGTTAGCATGACGGTTTTGTATTTTCTTCCCGGCATTGTGTGAACACAAGATATGAATGGCCTAACTCCATGACGCTTTGAAGATGGTCGTAATTACCCGTTACTTAAAATATGTGTTCATTTTATGAAAAGATAGGAAAGACTCAAAGAAGATAATTTCCTCACTTGTATCTTCCCATAAAAGTGCAACTCTGAACCAAATTCCTTGAGCTGCAAAACTAATGCCCAACTTCCATTCAAAAACAATAATGTATTTTACTTACTGCAAGGTCCTTCGTGTACAATCGTGATGTTCTCTTCAAACTCACATGCAGTCTCTTCCAAAATACAATAATTGGGATAGGTATTGCCATCTGATCCACATACTGCAGGAAGCTGTATTTTAGGACAAGGGACGATACAGGTTGGTTCCGGCTTAGTTTCTAAGATGGGAGAATATGCGAATAAATATTTTGACTTCATAAAGTCTTGGATGTTTTCCAATATAGGTACTTCTTCGGCAAGTGCATTAATAACTGGAGATATGGAAAATATTAAATTTCACTGAAAGTAATGTGCATACCACACTCTCCGTGATGAGCCAATCTCACTTCTCCATCACTCTCACACAAGGCAGCTTTCAAAGAATATTCGTTACCATATGTTATACCATCCGTACCACATTGAGGATTCCATGGCAATGGGATAATAGGGTGACACTTTGGTTCTACCGATTTAAAATGCAATAAATACTATATGAGAGAGGAAGCTCTAGAACAAAGACTTATCAATTAAGTTCTGACTAGCTACGTATACGGGTACGGGAATATCCGTCACAAAAGTAATTTCATACGAATTGTTTATTTGCACAGTAAATTATTATAACTACTGTACATAAAATAATTATAACTAATATAACTATAAGTAGATAAGGATTAAGTATGGTTATGCAGACGAGATACGCCAGGAGAATATAACCACAGAGTTTTAGCTTACCGCAAGGTCCTCTGTGAACAACTTTGATCTCTTGTCCGAACTGACAAGCAGTCTCCCTCAATATGCAAACATTAGGATATGTATTGGCATCTGATCCACATACTGGTTGGAGCCGACTTCTGGGACAAGGAACGGCACACGTCACCTGAGTCTCCTCCGGCTTAGGCTCTAAAATAGAAATATCAAGCAGTATTTTAAGCTGTTGTGTTTAGAATTGCGTTCAGTAATCTGAGAAATATAAAGTACAACTGATCCTGGGATATTGTGGAGTTTTTAGCAGCATCGTGATGTATTTTAAGAGCGCTACCCAAAGTGAAGTTATGGATCATACAAGAACGACCGCACTTACGGTCATAACGATTAGGTTTTTTTTCAGCTTCGACGTGGCCGCTTAGGCGTAGGAAATTTTCCCTGTTTTCGTACCCAACTACCCATGGCTATGCTGCCCATGTAGGGCCTAGTTGTACGAAAGCTGGATAGCGATATCGGCATGGGATAGTGTTTTTTAGTCGCTGTAACCTTAATGTTACTAAATTGGGGATCCTCTTTTTAACTATTATTTTCAAATCTCTAATTTCATTGCTTTTCAGGCATGTTCACAACGATTGCAAAATCATAAGCTGGTGGATAGCGCTATATATAGCCAATTATATATATGAGCATAGTAAATGTACACATGAGGAAGAAATATTAGAAAATGTCATCACTATATTCGAAAACATCACAGAGTATCATATAATACCACGCAGTACCACAAAGAATGACAAGGTTTATTTGAGGTAGAAAATATAAGTTATCTCGTATTGAGAATGCAAAATTTTGTGGTATATCAAGCAGTATTGCGGAGAAACACGTCGTATATTAGGATATCATACAGTATTTATAAAAGATATCCTGTTGTATCTTGACATCGTGATGTTCAATCGTGATGTTCTATTCTAACTCACAAGCAGTCTCCTCCAAAATACAATAAATCTGATACGTATTTGTCATTTGATCCATACACAGAAGATATATTTTGGGATAAGAGACGACACGCGTTGGCTCTGGCTAAGTTTCTATGGTAGAGATTGAGCGATTAAACAAATTTCGGGATATCATATCGTATATGTACCACAAGAAGCCAAAGGCACAGTTATTTAATTAGGCGTAATACCTAGGCGATTTAATTTGGTCCCGTTAGCTAATATTTTGATCTTGATCTACTCTGATAGCAACAATTTGCAAAGAAATGAATAACCTACAATTTGCATACGGAACTAAATCGTCACTCTAGCTGCACCAGTAAACAACAAATATTTTGGCGTACTTTGTTTGTTACAATGACTTCCTTCAGGTGAACAAGCTCTTTTTTGGTGTAGAATCGTATCAGTTCCCCATCTATATTTCATAATATACCAGTTTTTCGTCCACAATGTTATACCAGGAAGTTCAGTATAATTTCAGTGTCATTGCGATTGACCGTTGCATAATATCGAAATAGCTTGGGTATTAGCAGGAATCAGTCAGAATCTCGAAAGTCGGAAGAAAGTCAGAGGTCAGAAGACCCACCTCTTCTTTCGTAATAAATAATGTAGATAATTTTTTGCACTTTGAACTTATGCGCCGTTTCAGTAAACGCCTTTCGAATAACCGGCCCCAAGATGCCTTGCAATTACCTAATCTATAGGACTATAACATACCACATTCTCCATGATGAGCCAGTTTCACTTCTCCATCACTCTCACACGAGGCAACTTTCAAAAAACACGGGTTACCATATGTTTTACCATCTGTACCACATTGAGGATTGTATTCCACTGTGCATCTGCTCGGACACTTAGGTTCTACAATTAAAAATACAATGAAATACAAGAAAAAACAAACTCTAGACTTTATCTCAAAGTCATGGTGAAACGCTGAGTGGATCTGCAATGGAGAATCTGAGATTGAGGAGAAATTAACATACCGCACTCCCCATGATGGGCTAGTCTAATTGCACCGTCACTTTCACATTGCGCATATTTAAGGGTACATGAGTTTGCGTACGTCTTGCCGTCTGTACCACATTGAGGACCGAAGCTCCTTGGGCAAGCTGCCGAACATTTCGGTTCTATATTAAATTCAGAATATATAATTATTGAGACACAGATACTTTATGTAGCAAATGTGCCAATTTAATACTTCAGATTAAGCGAGTATTTTGTTAGATTTAGAAATAGCACCCTATCCTTTATCATAAACCCAATTAAAACCTATTCCCAACCCTAATCCGACCTTATAGGATGAGAATTCAAGGGTTCTGATTCTGAATTCGCAAATGGGTTTATAAATCTTTTAAACCATGCACGGATAATTTCATATAATATAGACTTGAAATAGAACATATAATGAGCACCATAATCGTGAGGCAAATATAAGTGCAAGAGTGAATACAAAAACGCTAAAATGATAAACTTGACTTACCGCAAGGTCCTTTGTGTACAACTATGATGATTTCTTCTAACTGACAAGCGGTCTCTACCAATATGCAATAATTGGGGTATGTATTGCGATCAGATCCACATACTGGAAAAAGCGCTTTTCTGACACAAGGAACAGCACACGTCTTTCGCTTAATCTCTAAGATGGGAGATTAAGTGATCAAATGAGTCTTGGATATCATGTTTTAACGACATCATTCAACCCAGGTGTAATATTTCTAATAGTGTAAGATTATAATTGAATGTGTAGAAGAATCTAAATCAATTGGGAAGTAATGTACAGATACCACACTCTCCATGATGAATCGCATTTTGGTCGTGTCAAATGCAATTCAAGCAGTAGATAAGAATGTTAAGCCCTCATTGCTTGAATTGCGTTTTGACGTACAACACTGTCCAGAAATAACCTAACTCTGCGGTTGCGATTCGGTTGTGGTTAGGTCGCGGTTCGGTTCGGTTCGGTTGCGGTCGACCGATAGAAACCGCAGACGACCGCAAAGGAAAAATACGATCGCGGTTGCCGTTCGCTTCCGAACAGAATGTTATGAACAGCTGAGAACGACAACACAATAGTCAAATCAACCTCCGTCTCACCGCGTTTCGATCTCGGTCTGACCTCGATTCAACCGCGATCAGACCGAGGTTTGACCTGGAGAATACTGTGTTCGTCGTAGAAATTACGATATCAAATATTATAAATGAACTAAAAGTGTTGACACTTGCGAAGCAAGTTACGCATGCGCACATTGGGGCAAAAAAGTGTGACTCGATTTGGCTCAGATTCATAATTCATATCTTTATTTAGCTTATCTCTGCATGAATGCTTGTCATGCAGAGATAAGCTATATATAGATTGCTGCATGACAAGAGTGCTTCCACTTCTAGAAATAGATTTCAACACATCTTTTCTCACATACTCAAACTACTCACACTGAAAAATTTTAAAAAGATGAAGTGGATCTTCTGAGCTAGGAACTGGTTTCTGAAACTATTTGATGCTGGCAAAAATATAGCTAAGGAGTGCAGGGCTTGCCGAGTGGAAAGCTGTGCAATAATTTAGCACTGGCTGAGCTATTTTTGAGTTTAGAAAACATATAGTACATGCTTTAGATACAATATATCTGAGGAGATAAGGGACCAGTCATAAAGTATAGGCGATTATTAAACTGCGGATTATTTACCTCTGTTTATGGCGTGTACGGGACTTGATATCAAGTAAACAGCGATTAGCGCAACAAAGAAACACAGATCTAGGAACAAGAAACATCATCAATTCAAGTATCACATTGTTCAATCAGATTCAATTGAGGAGGGAGAGGTGGGTATATATTACTAAAATTCGTAATATAATCATGGTGACTTCAGTAAAAGTAAATATGCTGGTAAAGTACTCTAAGGAATCTAACGCACCAGCAGAGTTTACATTTAGCTGACAAAGTATGGTTAGTTATGATTGAAATTAAAGATCGTAAACATATGTTACCTGTTTTCATGGTTGCTTATAAATGCAATTCGTCCTAAGAGCGACAACGACTAATCACTATTACGATTAAGTAACCTAGAAATGTGAAAAGAAATTAAGATAAACCGTTTAGTGAGATATTTTTACAAATTGTATGAAATTTCTGCATTGAAACAACCTAAGAGAATGTAGGTAGAACGAGGAATGCAATGAAATATGAAGCAAGAAGTTCATCTTACCTGGTTTAAAGTCTTCGCTATCTCACTCCAACAACAAGATGAAGGCGTTATGAGCAAAATTTACGAAAAGGGTTTTCTTAAATAGTATCGTTTTGTGTGCGTACCGAGTATTGACCTTCACGCACTTCCCACTGGATGCGCAGCGACGCAAAGCGTCATCGTCATCAAGTGCGCTGAATCCATGATGCGTGATTAACGAATTTCCGCGGTTACAAACTATGCAGAGAGGAAATGCTAAGCTCTCAATCGAGAGGTGACCTCTCACAACCCTCTTGTAAGAAAGAACTCGAATGGGATATTAGACGGGATTTGATTGACGCTCGCGAGTCGGCTCACTTATTTTCAATAAAATCACACCGTAACCGCACGTAAATCACACCGCGACCGCAAAAAATTAGCATAGCCTCATAATAGTTACATATTTTCTAATTATAGCTTATATATTACAATTCTTCACCGATAATATTGGTCCATGAACGTGGCTGGAAATATGAAAGGCTTATAATCTTAAAATGCCATGGTCTTAAAATGCCATGGTCTTTTTTCCTTTTCGTCGTAGTTTTGGGCGACAGAAGTTGGCATTTCTGCAGGTAACCCAAAAAATTTTGACCGAGAAGCCCTGGGTTACACGGATGAATCACTGATCTGAAATAATTTATGTACATCAGTTGGTATTTAGGGAGGTTTGGTGGTGATTTTGTGCAATGCTTATTTTTCGTTCTTCCCATAGGCGGCCCAGAACTGATCTCGCTGACCTCGCGCGATGCTCATGTTGTCTGAACATTCTTATATTATGACATAATATAAGACTGTTCAGACAACATGAGTGTCGCGCGAGGTCAGCGAGATCAGTTCTGGGCCGCCTATGTTCTTCCTTCCCTTGTGAAAAATTGAACAATATGAATGTCGAATTGAAAGAGTTTTCAGAACCATGTTCAACAACTGCAAATGTAAGTTGTTAAGATTTAGATTGTATTCATATGCTGTGACGTAAATGCATATTAGTATACTAAGATTCTCTGTTTTATAGTTGATTTAGTGTCAGATTCACGTTGACGTAGTGTTTTAATACAAACTAGGTATATACAAAGTACTGTTTGCTCTCAGAAATTATACATACTACAAGTTTAGCAACCCTACATGTTTAAGAATTCGATATTTCTATTTACTAGAGTCTATTTTAAAGCCTGTTTTATAAAAGCCTCAATTCGGCAATGATTTTTTATATGAAACATGTTTCTTTGCAATTGGTCTCACAGAATCAAAAATGTCCTGGCGGCCGCGTATTTGTTGCCGAACCAAAGTAATTTTAGAATTTTAGATTAAGTTGCCAAGTTGTGTCGTATTTTAGATTACACCATGTATTCTTTTGTCACAAATATAAATGTATAAATGATGATGTCACCTGCCAACGAGACGCATAATAATTATATTCCTCTAGCAAATAGGCACCGTCATCCTTATTCAGAGCATGATTACTCATATTTATATGCCACGCTTCTAGGCAAAGTCTTTGATCATATCGATCTTTAGTGGTAATTACTTTAGAGTTTTCCCTTGGCAGCTAGAGCACCTGTCTGACACCAAACACAAGATTGCTTGGGAAAACTCTAAAGTAATTACCGCTAATGTATCGGATCGATACATGGTCAATGACTTTGCTTAGAAGCGTGGCATATATAAATATGAGCAATCATGCTCTGAATAGGGACGACAGTGCCCATTTGCCACAGGAATATATGCATCTTATTGGCAGGTGACATCCTCAAGAAGCTTTGATTCCAGCTTTGGATCACCCTTGATGAAGACAGTAGACTGGACTGTCGAAACGTTTGGTCCTGATTACAATTTGACCAGGCAATTTGAGCGATAACAGGATTAAAAGGGGGTATTAAAACTGTTCCTATTACAGGATTGATTTGCCATACTTATAAAACTCTATTTTTGTTCTAATTTCCAGGTTTTGGTGCTCGTTTGCAGGAAGTTGCAAAAAAAAATTAATGTCCCTTAGTGTGAATTCCATGAATGCACATTTGAATACAAAGTCACATTTGAATACCAAGTCACATTCGAATACCAAGTCACATTTGTATACCAATTAAGTCACATTTGAATGCTAACTTAACTTGGAATGCCAACAATGAAGTTACAATGAATAAAGTTATATTAATTAATGAAGTTACACCATGCAGTAAACAAAGTTAAGCAACTGAATGAAGTTACATCATTAAATAAAGTTACATCAATGAATAAAGATGCATCAATGAATAATTTCGTATTAATCAATACAAAATGTATAACAAAAAATCCCAAAAGTATTACAGACAACAGTAAGACATCCAACAGTACAAAAGGCAAAATCACCTCACTTTGTGACCTTTTGTCACCTTCGGTAGTTTCCTCACCTGCAGGCGGAGTGAACGCCTTGAGCAGGCGTCTTGTTTCATTTAATTTCAGTTACCTATACAAGTACAACGCTATCGGTTATGGTCATCAAAAATAATCTTAAATCTGCCAATGCGATTGGGATTTTAAGCTACAGTAATTTAACCCTGCATGCGCCACTGCTCGACAGAACTGAGTTGGGCCGGGATGGAGTCATTTTTCGCTCTTTTTTCTACTCTAAAGTGTGCAAAGTTGAACCTATTTAAAACTTTATAAAACCAACCAAAATTTACAACTAAATATAAAACGTACGCGTTTCTGCATGGAGATTACGGAATTACATTATGACCTGTGGTTAATGTGGTCGACTATTCGGAAGATTGCGTAAATGCAACGCTGCTAACATGCCGCTACGAACATTACAAACTAAAGTAGGAAGCACTTGAGGTGCAAGGAACCGGAAAATTTATATTCCGAATATGAAATGAGCTTCAATCAAAACATACAAGAATCGGTTGTATTCATAATTATTACGGCTCACTTAAATGATATCATGAAAGATTTCCATACTTGTTTCGTACGAGAAATGCATCAGAACAGCCCGCTGTTCTGGTACAAATATCAACCAATCACCAAACCGATACACAACAAAAATCAAGTATTATATCCTTCATGACTTTGACACTTTAGGTAATCTAAATTAAATCTTAAATAATATTTGTGGCTTCAGAAAATGCATGGGGCTTTTTATGATTTAGATAATAGTTGGACCCTAAGCGCTAGAGAAAAGATGGGTCATATATAACACATATATCAGAAAACTGCCTTCAGAGCAAGAAAATTTTCTGTTGTATTCGCTGATCACTTGTGTATATGGTATTCGGTCGCACAAGGCTTAAGCTACATCACAGTGTTTACTCGACTACATAACAACTCACCATTATGCTTCTCGCGCCCTCAGTCCAAAATTATGGTTTTACTGTGTTGGGAGCTAGGGTAGGCTTTACTTAATTAAGTTCTCTTATGCTTGTATAACTGCGCGCTATCCTTGCAACGTATACAGTTTTTATGCCCGATTTTTTAGACAATTAATCATGAGGTTATTACCTTGTGTGTCTTATGATTATATATACGTCTAAATACATCTCCACATTTTGAGGCATTCTTTTAAAACATCCCAATTACTTATAATAAATAGGAGATCTCGCTCCATTATTGGCCGATAAAAATATGGACAAACTTATAAGATTCGATTTTTCCTTGGAGTGAGTTTGAGTTTATCTATAGTTATTTCCATCTGTAACATAATAAATACAACATTTTGAGATTGAAATCTTATTTTCTGAAATCAGTATTCAGTCATGATAAATATGTTCAAAATAGCGCGTGTATGTGCATAAAATAAGTTACTGATACTGCTTACGTTCATCTCTTAGAAGCTTAACGTAACACAATTACTGATAGATGGACATGATTATTTCTTTTGTCCTAGCTATTGTAATTCAGGTGTTCATGCAGCTTGCTTTCAGCCTGTGATATAATGACGTATGTATGCAGTTCTGTGGTTTAGTCCGGAAACTGTGAGTAATTTCAACACTGTGGACGTTTATGAAGAAATGTGTTTAACGCGGCCCCGACGCCAAATTTTTTGAAAAAAATTTCAGATTAAAATGTGATTTATTACACTGTCAGTACAGTTTAATCCATAATCCATCCCCTGTATGCATGCATGAAAAAGGGGCATAATATAAATGCTACGATCCATAGTGGCGGATGCATGTTATCTGAAGGTATATGATAGGCTAGTTAGCTGGGATGTGTATTGCCATCTGACGACCCAAATATACTGCAGGAAGGTAAATTTTAGGATAAGGAACACACACACTGGCATAAACCATTTAGAAATTGTCACCATCAATTTGTAGTCATATATATACGAGTGACTATGTAATATAAATACATGAGATAGAAGGCTAAGTCTCTAAACGTTGTGTGTTGTGCCTCTAGGCCTCTTACTCAAGTTAGAGCAATGGGATCATTACGAAACTTGATGATAAACGATCTAGTTGTTCAAGACCACGGGATGTGGAAATTAGTTCCAGAATCAATAAAGCAAATAATGTCATGTCCTTGTCTTTTGAGAATATGTGACCTTCCACGGGAAAACAGGGCTAAGTTAACCCTATTTCGCTCGTTGAAAAATATCGTTTTTTATCCCTTCGTTTGCCGTCCAAACGCTTCAAACTTTCCCTGAAACGATTTTCGAGATAGTTCGTTATTCGAAATTGCCTGTTCGCATCTTTTGAAATAGAGGTTGCAAAATTTTCTCTAGCAATATTTTCATTCTGTATTTCTCTTTAACTTTTCATCACTACTCACTAATACTTGATCACGACCGATGTAACACACAGCCTCGTCATTTTCAATTTTACCACAAAGATGTTCTTTCAACGTCAATACGCAGTTTTGTATTCGCGAGACGTCTCTGTTTTCTCTCGCCACAATCCATCACGAAACAGGATTCCCAGATGTCATCTGCCATATGTTTGATATAGCAACATAGAAATTATTTTACTTTTTCTGGTGTTTTTGTTTTCCCAATATGCCTTGTTGCGAGAAATTCTTGGAAAGTTAAATGAATAAAGCAAACCTGTATTTGAATTTGAAAACTTGCTTTATGTAATGAGTTTAGCAATCCTGACCTTTTTATTTTCTCGTCAACTTGCGCCACATTGAAAACCAGTTTCTCATTTTGAATACCATTAAAAGCCAACTTTTGAAGTTTCTTTAAAACTTTTTCTTTGCTTTAAGCTCAGTCAAAGTAATCCAAAAAGAGGCTGAGAGCTGTTCGCATTTCATACCATGTTCAATCATTTCTTTGTGATTTAATATCTTGGAAAAGGTATGTGGCCTTTCAAGTTATTCACATTTCAACTGCATTTAATCATGCTTGCATGAAAAAGAACAACATGCAGATGTTCCAACTGACTTTGATATGATATATATCCACTGTTCTGTTCACTCCTTATTTTTGGCCAATTTATTCAAGCAATTAATAAAAATATTTCTTTATGTGTGATCATTGTAGTTGGATTTAAGCTTTCTACCAGATTATGAAGAATCCTAACATTTTTCTGTAATATCAAAAGCTCAACCATCTTCTTTATCGCCAACGGAGAAAAACCGAAAATTTTATGAAGATTCGGACGAACTCTTAATGCATCCGCCATTTTTAATTCTCACTTACTTGCCCCAGCCATCAGCGGCATCACACATCCATCGGCGAGCAGTGAGCTCGTTTCACCACCCGCTATATAAGCGAACTGTGGCGATTGCTAGGCCGGTATCACCTGACGCCATTGTTCGAAATGAAGTATCATGCGTTCGAAAGCAACCATGAAACGTGTCCTTTTAAATGTGAAACATCTCGTTTAGCGTAGCCAAACGTTCGTTTAGCATAACTTATTGTCTAATTGGCTCGCTTCATTATGGCGTCTTAATGTTCCTTATAGTAGGAGCGACAACATCTAAATATAATACATTTTTAGAAAAGTAAATTTCCCATAATATCATGGTCCATAAAGTATGTAACTTAGCGAGCCTTTATGCAGCCTGTTTTGCTACCCTTAGCAAAACTCCCTCACCGCTACCGAGAGACTTCGGAGTGCAAATAATTATTAGCAAATACTGTAACCATGCTTAGAAGAAAGTAAAGATAAGCACTTATAACAAATCGTTTTTTCAACAACCTATACATTCGATTCCTGGCAGCAGTTTCAATGAGAAGGACTGGTAGAAATAATATTATTTTTATTACAATAAATTTCAAATGAACAAGCAAGATATTATAGAAATCACTAGCTATCAAGTATAGTGCGTTCGGCGCATGAGAAGTGCTACGTTTTAGCTACGCCGGGCTTAGTAACAATTATATAATTGCATTCTCTATTCAAAGTCCACAATGGTCTTAGCTATGAAGTTAACAAAAACATTATATGAGGTTAGTATTAAAGGGCAATAATTATCCAAAACATTCAAAAGGGTACCATACTGAATGTCTTTTGACTGCCTGAAAACTGTCTTTACCATTCGTTTGATGAGGGTCCAACCACCATGTACAATCTCTAGGATAAACTGTATTCTCCATGGTTTAGGGTGATTTGCTAGATGTTTCCCAGGGAAAACTAATTCATAAATCTGTCTGAATAGTGGCAGGAGATTCAACATCAGGTCTTCATCTGAATTTAAATCAATATGTAAAGGGCCAATCATTGGAATTATTGACAAGAGTGGATTTAGGTCAGGTGTTTTTCCATGTTTCTTTGCCTCACAATACTTCTGAAGTAATTCGTGCAAAATTTTTCTAGGGTAAAACTGACTTGGATAGTCAGCAGGCAATAATACAAGAAACTTAGATAAGTAATCTTTCAGTTTAGAATTAATTACAATATCAAGTGCTTCTGAATAATTTTCTTTACTCTTTAGGGGCAATTTGATAAAATCTATCAAATGAACATTTGCAAATTTCCTTAGCTGTTGCAGGTCAGGAGATGCACCATAGTCATGAGCTTCAAGTGAGTCAAGCCTCTTGCGTTCCATCAAAGGATCAAAAAATGGTGTCGTCATCTCAGGCATAGTTCAAAACTGAACTCGCCATTTTCACTAAAATCGCTTAAAAACCAGTAACACCATACAAAATCAGTTTTTAAAATATCAATTTTCTCTTTTTGTTCTGTTTTTGACTATGCATGCAGTTGTCTGTATATGTTGCTGTTTCTTTGCAATTATTATTGCAGCTGAACATACAAATATGTGAGTGTGAGTGAGCTTTTAGAATACAGCCGTTAGTCAGGAAAATTTGCATTGGTAGACTTAGTCAGGAAAATTTGCATTTTGCATTCAAAAATTTTTTATTGTAATGCTTATATGCCATGGCTTAGTAAAATTCAGGTTGCAAGCTTTGTTGCTCAGGAAAAAATTCCTCTTTTGCACAAAAATGTAAAAACAGCCGGAACAACTGCTACAGACTCAAACATTTATTTGGAAAAGAACATAAAACAATTAAGCAGTTGACAATATAGAAGACATTCTTACAGATTCTTCGAAAAAAATTACTGATGGACAATTATTGAAACAACAAATATTAAACTACACATTGTTAAACAAATTCGTAGGTGATAAGGATCCCTTCCTTCTTTATTCCTTCAAAGGTCTAAAGGAATGAATGACATTATCAGGACAAATATTTATTGTGTGGAAAGTGAAAAGGAAAGAAAGCGGTATAAGGATGACCTACACTTTACACTCTCCATGATAGGCCAATCTAATTTTCCCGTCACTTTTACATTGTTCATATTTGAAGATACACGGGTTAGCGTATGTCTTGCCGTCTGTACCACATTGTGGATTGTATTCCATTGTGCAAGCCGCTGAACACTTTGGTACTACAATGAATTGAGAATATTTTATCGTTCTAACTTCGTTATGAAACATTACGGACTATCGATCAAAGCATTACAGTTTGCAACAATTTGCAGGATACCCGGAAAGTTTCTTTCTGTTTCTGGCGCGATTGTTTTTCAGTTTAGTTTTATCGGGTTGCTCACATTTTCACATATCACAATGTTCGTAATACTACATCTAACTAGACGTTGTGAAGAAATGAAACTCGATCTTACGACAATCAGGTGTTCATATAGTCCAAGTTTGAATGTCATTCCACTTTGAAACTATTTAGGTTATAGCTAGGTAGCCCAACACTCATGTTCCGCGCGCGTACACGCTACTCAGTGATCAGCATATATTAATTTATCCTAACGTTGGCAACTTTATCACCAATTATCAATAATATATCACATACATACATGTCAAACTTCGCCGGATAAAAACTGAAAAACTACCTCAAAATTCTGCAAAATTAATAAATATAAATGAACTTGGATATATTTTCTAACTTCCCACATAGTTTTTAGCTTCAAAATGCATTGGAAAATACGGAAATTTGTTCATTTAAAATAATTTTTTTTGAAAATACATTGTTGAAATTTTTTTGTCGATAGGCGGGATCCAATATACCCTACATTACGTTACCTTCGGAGAAACCCCGAGTCAATCCTATTTATCCTATTGGCTGCTGAAAAGTCGGAAAATTTCCGAACATTGCTCCATGAGAGAGCAGCCAATAGGATTGACTCAGGATATCTCCGAAGGTGACGTAATGTAGGGTAAATTGGATCCCGCCTATCGACAAGAAAATTTCGACAATGTATTTTCAGAAACCTTATTTTAAATGAACAAATTTCCGTATTTCCCAATACATTTTGAAGCTAAAAACTATGTCGGAATTTAGAAAATATATCCAAGTTCATTTATATTTATTAATTTTGCAGTATTTTGTGGTAGTTTTTCAGTTTTTATCGAAGTTTGAAATGTATGTATGTGATATATTATTGATAATTGGTGATAAAGTTGCCAACCTTAGGATAAATTAATATGTGCTAATCACTGTGTACGCGGAACACGAGTGTTAGGCCAACTACGGTTATAGCCGTACGAATGCTTACTTTCCATGCTTTGAAGATGGTTGTAAGTGCTCTTTACTTAATATGTTACTCAAGATTATTTACTAAAATGAATAGCAATATTTTTCATTTTAATAAATAGGAAAGACTCACACAAGAACATTTCCTCGCATGTCTCTTCCCCTATAAGTGCAATACCCTGAATCAAATTCCTAGAGCCGATAAACTATTCCCCAACTTCCATTTTACTTACTGCAAGGTCCTTCGCGTACAATCGTGATGTTTTCTCCAAACTCACAAGCAGTCTCTTCCAAAATACAATAATTTGGATAGGTATTGCCATCTGATCCACATACTGCAGGAAGCTGTATTTTGGGACAAGGGACGATACAGGTTGGCTCCGGCTTAGTTTCTAAGATGGGAGATTAAGCGAATATTTTTTTTAAAAAACATCATAAAGTCCATGATGGTTTCCAACATACATCTTCTTGAACTGCACAACTGGATATATGCATGTCAAATATAAAATTTCATTAAAGGTAATGTACATACCACACGCTCCATGATGAGCCAGTCTCACTTCTCCATCACTCTTACACAAGGCGGCTTTTAACTCATATTTGTTACCATATGTTATACCATCCGTACCACATTCAGGACTCCATGGCAATGGGATCTTTGGGTTACACTTTGGTTCTACCGTAAACAGATTTTAATTCAGCATAATTATTCTGTGAGACAAGAAGCTCTAAAAGGAAAAATAATCAAGTTTTGACTACAAGGGTAAGGCAATATTCGTTTAAAAAGCAATTTGTTGCTAAATACAAATTATTTTACCTATATGGTTTATGTAATTTTGCAACGTAAATAATTACATTCGGAAAACAGTTGATTGGGGATCCTATGCAGAGCATGGATATGGCATGGATACACCAGATTCGGCGAGGGCGAATAATTATATTCAAAGAAGATACTGTTAAATGTTTGTTCGATAAGAGAATTCGTTACGTATAAGTAGATTGGGGATCCGAGGTTTTGCCAACGAGATACGGAACAAGAGAATATAACCACAGATTTTGTCTCGTTAAGTTAAGGTGGCTCGATACCGTATATTTAGTTGCGCTCTTGCCAATGGAAACATTAATAGCCTCGCGATATTTGTCTAGTTATATTTTCGAACAAACTGCCAAAACCAGCGAGAAACAAAAACACAAATACTGCTATCAGAATCAAAACAATCAGAACAGCATGCGCGATGCGTGTTTGTTTCACGTAATGCGTGTTTTCGACCCCGCTCGTTTGATTGCAAACGTCATTAAAAAATTCCATTTTTTGCCAAAAAGCGCGCTATATCTCGTTATTTTGTTCGGTGACCTTTGATAAAATTTTGCATGCTGTATTATACTACACCTGTCTCTCATAATACGAAAAATAGTATAAAAAAAAAACACTTCTAGAATACTAGAAATACATGCATGCAGCAACCCCTCGCCTCGGTCAAACAAAATTAGTTAAGCATAGTGATGATAACATGATTATTAGAAAATTTATGTGGGTTGGGCGTTTTGGAGGGTTCATGGTATGTGAGAAATAGAAATTGAGAAAAGTATGGAAATAGTTTTCTGCACGTGGAAGCATCCTAATCATAGCAAATCGCAAAGCCGTATATTTTTAAAGAATCAAAGCATAGGCAGCCCGCGGTCAATATGGGCACTGCATACTATCAAATGTATATAATTATCCTAAAGCTGGCAACTCTCACAAAAAATATAATGCATTCATTATATTTATTAAATTTATCTGTCATTTTAGACTAGATAACAATTTAATTAAAATGCATAAATTTTGCAAATAAAAAGTAATCTTGCGACCCATTATACACGGTCGAAAATTTGGTCTTGTTATTTTTTAAGCCGTGAGACGTCCTGACCACATTCGAGTTTCCCTCTAATTTATTAAAAAATACTTATATTCCATGTTAAGAAAAAATAAATTTCAGCCAAAATTATCTTAACTTACCGCAAGGTCCTCTGTGAACAACTCTGAGATCCTCTTTGAACTGACAAGCAGTCTCTTTCAATATGCAAACATTAGGATATGTATTGGCATCTGATCCACATACTGGACGGAGCCACCTTCTGGGACAAGGAATGGCACACGTCCCCTGAGTCTCCTCCGGCTTTGGCTCTAAACAGAAATGTCAAGCATTATTATTAGCGCGACGTTGGGCCAGGTTGATTTATGACGTCAAATTGTGAGATACGACTTTATTCCGCGCTATTAACCTATGTAATAGCGGGCATCACTGCGCATGCGTTTAGAGCGCTCTAGGAATTGTGTGGAGATTCTCATTGCGAGACGTTCACCGTAAGCTTTATGCAACGCTCGCTTGTTTAAGTTTGAGCGCTCTGGTGACTCTACTATTCAATTCCAACAATGTGTAACCGTACGTCCTGGGTCCCAAGTGCAGGAGTCACCATTGCGCTCTGGTGATAGCCGGGAGGGCACATTGTTGCACACATGTTGTATTACGCTCACTGCGCATGCGCGGTTAGAGCATTCTAGCAATTGTGTGGAGAGTCTCATCGAGAGACGTTCACTGCAAGCTTTATGCAAAGCTTGTATAAGTTTGAGCACTCACTAAGTTTGGTGACTTCACTATACAATTCCAACAATTTGTAACCGCACGTCCTGTGTCCCAAGTGATATATTTAAATATATATATATATATATATATATATATATATATATATATATATATATATATATATATATATATATATATATATATATATATATATATATATATATATGTATATATATATATATATATATATATATATATATATATATATATATATATATATATATATATGTGTGGAACTATAGTTTACCGCACTCTCCATGATGATCCAGCCTGACTCTCCCATCACTCTCACACAAGGCA
This sequence comes from Dendronephthya gigantea, assembly GCF_004324835.1. Taxonomy (NCBI): domain Eukaryota; kingdom Metazoa; phylum Cnidaria; class Anthozoa; order Malacalcyonacea; family Nephtheidae; genus Dendronephthya; species Dendronephthya gigantea. The sequence goes on from NW_021163093.1 coordinate 258,600, forward strand.
ATTTTAAACTTGCACGGGTTAGGATATGTTTTGCCGTCTGTTCCGCATTGTGGATCGTATTCATAAGTGCAACTTTGCGCACATTTGGGATCTGGAAGAGAGATAGACGATCTTTGTTTTAGTATAACTCAATGTTTTCTAAGTTCGTTGTTATAGTTATAATATAATATTATGTTAGATATAAATCGAAAGTAATGATTTTATAGTCATTCGGTCATAGCGACATGTGAAATGACTGGTTAAAAACATAAGATACGCACATGGCCAGAAAATTCGGACATAATTAACATTCTACATCCGCCTAAATTTGCATACGGTATTAAATTTTAGGCCCGGAATTTTATAGTAACAGTATAATACGAAGTACTGAAATACTAAAATATAACTATTAGCATGTCGGTTTTAATTTGCCTCGATATAAATTAAATCAAACCAGCATAACATTACCCCCCGGAACTTCGATATGTTATTCGATTTACAAGAAACAAACAGTGAAAATTGTGAAAGAATGGTTTTCTCAATTTTTTTAGAATTTTAGAGGGTACAATGTAATTTATAGTGCGGTGGACGGTTCTATGAAAGCCGGATATAGAACTATCCACTGGACAGTGGTTTTTTCAACCGTTCTAAAAATGCTTCAAGCTAGAGCAGTACAATTTCAGCCTTGGAACCAGCAATTATTAAACAGGATCCTCAATTTAGCCGTACTAGGAAATTTAATCAATGTTATACCAAACACGCAGCAACGGGTGATTTTGAAGCGATTGAAAAACCATTATCCGGAGGATAGCGCTATCCTGCCGTCGTATAAACGGCTCCTGCAATCGAAAGTATTTGAACAAATATGCAAATTATTTACGGCAATCTGCATATTGCATCACTGCGATTTCTGTCTATGCACGGAAAAAGGTCGCGCCAGAATGAATTAACAGGTGCCATCGACTATTCTTTCTTCCTAAATGATTCTATGGTCATAGTTTGCCAAACTTTAGAGAGCTCTTTCCAACGTATTTAAAGTTAAATCATTATGCTTACCACATTCTCCTCCACGAACAATCTTGATATCTTGTCTGAACTCACACGCAGTTTCTTTCAAAACACAATAATCGGGATATGTGTTTCCATCCGATCCGCATACTGGAGGGAGGAATATCATTGGACAAGGATAGACGCAATTGTGCTCTGGTTAAAAGATTTAAACAAGTGGAACCTGTCGGTATTAATTCACTTAGGTACTGACCATTTGATTTTGGATGGAGGGGGGGGAGTAGAACCCAGAATAAATATACGTGCAACCGGTTCAAACTTTAAAAAACAATCCGACAAGGGCAAAGGGAGGGGGAAAATATCGGACAAATTTAGAAAATAGTAATCGTGTTTGATATAATTCCGCTTGAGAAGAGAATATAGAGAGACTGAATTAAAGCAAGAAAACATAGTTCAATACAAGTGTTGCAAAAACATAAATGGAGAATTAGCAAAATCAACGGTGCGATGGACTCTAAATAACATTCATCGGGGGCTTGTAGCTAAGCAACTTGAATTTTTTTAACAAACTTACATTTTTGATAATTATGGATTTTTTATATGATCAAGTTTTAATTTTATATAGTTTATTATAAAAGCTTTTTTCCATCCATCATATTGTAAGTTGTTAGAACAGCAACAAAGCCCACTGATGCCCTTTAAATATTAAAATTTGTATGAACATTGCTCTTTCATTTCTCAGATTTTATACAATGCACGTACTACTAGAGTGAAGTACACTGGTAAATGTCGATCATGTGATCTGATAAAATCTACCGGATTTTAATTATTGTTGGTAAAAATCAATGTACTTATTATATATTTTGACAGGTAACTGGGTCTTACATTAACTATAACTTACATTAAATATATTCGACAAATCCTTCCCATCTCATGATCAAATCCACCTAATCTCTTTTCATTCGTCAGTTTTTATACAGTGCGCCTACTACTATTTAATATTACGGCACCTAGTACTATTTGGTATTGCATGCACGGCAGCAACTTCATACCCAGGGGATGAGCAGAGTAAACAAAAAATTTTTGAAAATAGCGTATTATTTATGCAATAAAATTATTGCCCCTCCCCATAGTGGAGCTTTTTTTAAGGAAATTTCCTTACAAATGGAAACCCTGACTCTCATGCCACACACCTACCACATTCTCCATGATAGGCCAATCTAATCCTTCCGTCACTTTCACATTGAGCATATTTAAAGGTACACGGATTACCATAAGTCTTGCCGTCTGTACCACATTGAGGATTGTATTCCATTGTGCAAATTCCTTGGCACTTTGGATCTAAAGAAAAATATAAATTTGTTAATGAAGGTTAATAAGATCCTATTGTAAGCGTCGTTTGTAAAGTATTTTGGTTGTTATCAAATCCCTAGCTCGACTGTGAATTCAACCCGCATTTGTCTGATGTTCCTGATTTAGACTTTGACTGAGTTTTATGTTTGATAGTCACTAGGATTTCTATCACTTCTATAAACCTAGCAGACGTTTCACAATTACCACAACGTCCTAGATGATCAACCCTGATTTTTTCATCCAAATCGCGAGCCGTCTTCTTCATCAAACGATAACCTGTGTATGTATTGCCATCTGATCCACACATTTCTATCCATATTTCTAACGGATAAAAACCAATTTCTGCGAATAAAAATATAAAAAAGTGTCACAGACGAGCAAAGACTGAGCCGGTTATTTGGTTATCACATGTACTGCATAGACTATCAACTCAACGCAGCAGAGGTTAGTCGTCCTTTTGCTTTCACCTACAGGGGCAGTATAAATAGAGATTATATCATGGTTGGCGAGGACGTACGATTTTTATGCAGGAGTTGTGAATGATCGCAAAACGTACGGGTGAGCGTAGCGAACGAGTGATTTGCGATCCTTCACAGCGAGTTCATAATCAAAATCGTACAAACGACCCAACCATGAAGTAATTTATTTTTTTAAATGTGTATAGAGATCAATTTGACAACGACACACTTTTAATATACAAAAACACAGCAAGCAAAAAAAAATCAATCTTTGTAATTTTGTTCAATAGAAGTTAGATATTCTTTCCGAAAGATTTGAGAATGTGCTGAATGTAAAAATATCTTGAATATGAGAATTATGTTTTGAATCTCACTCCTATGTATCGACACCATCTTGTAAGAAAATATAAACAAATTGCCGTCAAAATGACATCGACAATTTTTCACGTATGAAGAATATCGTACGTCCAATCAAAGCCGTGTGTGGCATTTTTCTCACACGTGAGAAACATCGTACGTACAATCGAAATGCGTGAAATGAATTTACGCAACGAAATACGATTTTTATTTCATCATTCTGCTGTACATAAATCTCTATACACATATAATAAAAGAAATGTTGTCCTCTCAGCTCAATGGCGCATGCAATTCTTCAATAAATATGCTTCAGACAATGCTAGAGAAACACTGTACTAGCCTTAGCAATTGTTTCGTGGAAAACCCTGGAATATTTAGCAAAGAGAAAAAAATGATCAGAAGAGCTCAACTGCTGTCCACTTGTTTTCCCAACACTAGCCCACTCGTATAAGCGTCGATACAGAAGTGGGGTTTCACGATTATCTATCACCCTTGCCTTTCGTTTGGACTTCTATTAATGTAGGTAGAGTTTAAGCAAGTTAACTGAATCATTATTAGACTTATAGTTGCTTACTATCTCCAGCGTTGAAACACATTGACAGCGAGTAAACCATGAATAGTAGAAAGAAGACACACGTTGTATCTATGAAGAATAAATATCATCAAAATCAACATAAATTAAGCTAAGTTGGATCGTTAGGGATCGTTGGATCGTTCGCAATGATATAAAATTTTTAATGCGGGGCAAAGTTTCAGATTTCGATATCCCTGAGACATTGGAGTAAACGCGTCGAGCAAGACACTCCTAGCAAAATGCGTCGATTCACACTGGAAATAGAAAATATAGCACATTTTTATAATCCGAGATGTTATAGTTATTACGTACCAGTTTTCATTCTTTATCCACAAATTCGATGACCCTAAAAAAATCCTCCTTCCTCTGTCTAAAATGTGCACATGGAAGAAAGGTATAGCTAATTGCATACGATGTCAAAGTGAAATAAGCTCAATGATCGATGATATGAGTAAACAATTAAAAGATTTTTTTAGAACATGAGATAATAAAGTTATCTACTATATACCTGAAATATATATAGCCTTTCTATAATATGGTCTTACTTCTCTCAATCCAACAACCAGATGAGCGTCTTATGGGCAAAACTAGGAAAGTGAGCTACTTTAAATAGTATCGTTTTCTTGCGCTATTAACCACACAGTTCAGTGCTGACCCTTCACAGTTCACGCACTTTGCACATGATGATGTCAGAGAGGGGAAATGAATCACTTGTGCGTCTAAAGAAAGTTCTGCGGTCACAAATGATACAATCTAAATAATTATATTGAAGGGGCATGCAATATTTCATAATTTGAAAATCCTTTTTACATGCACCGTCTATATATGGACTTAAGGTAAAAACAAAATTGTGGGATGCAAGTTCGCATTGTCCGAAGTGCGTTGTTGCAACAGATTTTCTAGCATGTGATATAGGCTTTGGTTGGTGACGTTAGTGAACCATTATCTACAAAGCACTTTTTATGAGAGAAACTGTAGAGAGCTTGTCACCGTTTGCTCTTTTAAAAACGTCAGACTAACCGAATGTTCGGAATAGGTTATTCAAGTTGATATATTCGTTAATGCTATAATAGATCTAAAAATAAATTGGTGAGGAATATGAGTTCTTTTTCTCGGAGCAAAATTTGGCATTGACTGCAGTAGGACATTTTCTAACTGGTCAGTTATGCTGATTTATTCATTTTTGTAAAGGAAATATCTAAAATTAAATTGAAACGCCAGTCTCTCACCCATGCAGTGTGCCTAACTATTGCGATTTGAACAGCCAGGCTACCAGGCTGTAGAAAAGGCTTGCGTTATAAACCATCAATTTGCAAAATTCCTTAAAGAAAACGTAAATCTATTCGAATCACCCTTACTACCATTATTTTTAGAAAACGTTAGGTTATTATTAAGCCTACTTATAGTCACTCATGTTGACACATATTCATGAATTTATTACATATATTACATATTCTTTGTTATATGTAAGGGGAAACATCTAAAAATACCGAATGAGCATATGTATATTTTATTCATGCATATACACACACCTCATACAAAATGTCATAGTCGTAAGTATACAGTTTAGAGCACTCATTTAAGTGACGGGTTTACATCATTGCTGTGGAGTTGATTCATTATAGGAGCTTGTTGTTACGCCACGTAAACGGAGAATAACACCAACACAATATGAATAAAACACGCATGTCAGGCTGATCGAAAACACCTACATTTCGAATAATCACATTATATAATAATAAGCGAAATGAAATATTAAATGTACTATTATGCTAGTACTATATCATTTTTCATACCATGCGTGCATATTGGGTACTAAAGCACGGTCCTTGTCTTTGCATTCAACAAAATCATAATTTAAAAATTAGAAATATATGCATGTAGCAACCCCTCGCCATTTCAAACAAAGCAAAATATTTGCAGACCTTCAATATTTTGAAATGACCTAAATGTAAAGCGGATAACTGATATTTCGTTTTAGTCAAGGACCTGTATCTGAGTTTATATGCTTTTCACTTACGACAGGTAAAATCAACTGTTTTAGGGTAAGTTGACCATTGCGGTCAACATGGTAACGCTGCCCGAAGCATAGCACAGGGCGAAACATCCAAAACTGACCACACCCAAAGACAGAACATTCACTATAATGCTATCTGCCAAACCGAAATGGTTTTCAGTAATCTGAGCTGCTTATATGGTTCAGAGATGGTGCTTTTAGGGGTGGTCATTGATAAGTTGAAAATGCCTAGCACTAATACTTTACAAGAAAATGACCATGCAATATTCATACACAAGTGTCAAATTAAATTCACTTACTTCCTGCAAATGGACGCATTTCGCCGATTCCCAAGTTCACTCCTCGTTTATCAGCGAAAGTCGTTTGAATCCTTCTGAATATGAAAGTCGGTCGAGACAAAATAATATCATTTACACTTTTAACAAGTTTCCATGAGTTTTCAAGTAGATTTTAACTGTTTAGCAATGTATGCAATATTATTAAGAAGCTTATTGAAATAACTGAATTAAGCCATTGTTCAAACATTATAATACCTTAGCCTATATCCTTATAATGCAGAACAAATTTGATAAAAGATTTACTATGAATTGTTAAATAAATATATTATTTCATGCAGATTAATTTACAATTTTACACATTTTACAATACTTGGGAGAATAATTTCCCTCGCAATTACCGAAAATGAATACAGTGCATTTACATACCAAGGTCAGTTGGAGATACACGGTGCATTGCCTGACAAAATGTCTTGCGGCAGACTTTTACCAATATCCTGACTCTCCGAAATGGATTTTGGGATGTTAGGAGAATTCGATTGCCATCTGAACCAGTCTGAGGTCGGCTAGGACCGAGTTCTGAACCGCACAGCCCACAGCATACCTCTTTTAGCTCAAACACATCTTGCCACCTACATTGACCAAGGTATTTTTTGGAATCCAACCCTCTGGTTATCTGTATGAATGCCTCTTCAATTTGACATAGTAGGGAAAATTTTTTATACAGCCTTCGTGTATTTTGACGAGATAACGAATCTTTTACCACCTCATTCACCTCTGACTCAGAAACATGTTCATTTTTGTTGGCCAAAAGCTCTTCATTGCTCAGACAGCACAAAATTATGTGGATATGTATACATATGTTCCTTGCACCAGCTTGTTTCATCTTGACACCAACTGTTTTACAGGCCTTAGACAAGCATGTATAGAACCCTCTTTCCTTGTTGACATGTGCATATCCAACAGGATTTGAAGCAGTAGGTAGGGCAAACACTGCAAATACTTTATCAGACACTTGTACAACATGAGCAATATTTATATCACTGTTCTCATTAATTATGTCAAACATATTGACTTAATACTGTTATCAGCACTAAGCTTTCAACTTTGGCTGATGCGAAGACTTGATCTTTTCATTGTGCATGTTGCATTGAGGCACATGATGTTTCCTTCTTCAACTATTACAAAGCACTGATTATTCCTTGTTGTAGTCATAACCGAATATATTTGTGTGGTGTCATTGGAGAAGATCAATGTGCTAGCTGGATATCGTTCTTTAGCATTTTTTAACTTTCTTTGGTGAGTAAGATCCACTAATTTCAAAACCACATTTAGGGCAAATCGTTGGTTTGTATTGCGCAGGTTTTCTAGCATCTAGAACATGAACCTTTGCCACGACCACTACCACTTGATGTTGTAGCTTCCTGTTTTAAAAAATCATTTGTATATTCAAATTTAGATCGAATTATGTTTGCGCACGATATTATTCGAGGAAGATCTCGATACAATATACCAACATCCAGCAGTGTTATTGTTAAAAAAACATTAATCACATGCACTTTATACTTGCATATGTGGCATTATTTAACTGAAATAAACTTCGCCTCGAAGACTTACCTCACTCATAATTCACTGCCCATATAACTTTGATTCATGGATTGATAGCACCTCACCTCCACCAATAGTTATCTAGCTAGCACCATTTAAAATGTGTTCTTAAATAATAAAAGAATATTCTTTCGAAACAATCCGTTCAGATTTCGCGCGAGGAACGTGATAAGGATGTGCCAAGGGGGTTGTTCTCTTTCCACACGAGAAAAAAAAAGCTGCGTTCAATCAGTGTTATTCAATGCGTTCGATTACAAAGGCATATAATAACTGTAATCAAACAAAGACTATAAAAACCAATGTATTAATGAAGGTATATCCAGAAATATACTGTTATATACTGGATAGCGGCAAAGCGTTCAATTTTGTGCGTATTTTCAGTCTTCTGATGCGGCTTTCTTCAATCTGTGAAGATATTCACCCCCTGTCAGAGCCCTGTCCCGTTCCTCGCGCGAAATCTGTATGCATTGTTTTGAACGACTCATGTGCAAATTTAACAGGGTGGTAAACCGTAAAACGCTGTTTTCTGATATTTTATTCATGTTTTTAATTTCAAATCCTTTACAAAGGTCATATTTGTTAAAGCTCATATTAAAAGGCATTGAATGTAAAAATAACAATGCGGAATTGTTAACACTGACACGGGATGACACAATGGTGCCGTATTTGGTAAAAGTTGGGGTTTTACGTTCTCGATGGTTAAACAGTTGAACTCTACTTGAAGACTCACGGAAACTTTTTAAAAATGTAAATGATATTAAAATGTCTCGACTGACTTTCATACTCAGAAGGATTCAAACGATTTTCGCTGATAAACAGAGATGTGAACTTGGGAATCGGCGAAATGCGTCCATTTGCAAGTAAGTGAAGTTAATATTTCAGTCACAAAATATTAACTTTTTTACACCAAACAGTGATAATATATTTAAAAATGTACGAATTATGTTTTTATAAAAAATATTTGGGAAAAAAGTTATTAGCCACAATTTGACACTTATGTATGAATATTGCATGGTTATTTTCTTGTAAAGTATTAGTGCTAGGCATTTTCTACTTACCAATGACCACCCCTAAAAGCACCATCTCTGAACCATATAAGCAGCTCAGATTACTCATAGCACTATAGTGAATGTGCCGTTTTTTGAGTGTGATCAGTTTCGGATGTTTTGGTTCGGGCAGCATTACCATGTTGACCGCCATGGTTAACTTACCCTAACACAGCTGAGTTTACCTGTCCTAAATGAAATGCATACAAACTCATATACAGGTCCTTGACTATTTTCGGAAACAAACACAGTTCTATTAAAAGTTGAACGTTTTATTTAAACTAATTCAAAAAGTTACACACCTTTCCTAACATCCGAAAAAAAGTTAAAGCGGCGACAAACTTTTTAGTCATAATCCTGGTAAATTGATAAAAAATTGCTTCAAGGCCTTTCAAGTTGCAGGGTAAAACTGCGAAAAAAAACGTATGAACAAAACAAAGCATATCTTCGCCAAAATGTTTGGAATTGTTTACAAACTGAGAAATATTTTGCAGAAAAAAAACAAAAAATATGGGTTTAAAAAGAGTCATATTTCATCCATGATATCTTCCAAGAATCAAATTCGATTTTGAGGAAAATTCTATTTGTAATTCACCAAATGAAAAACTTTAACATACCGTTATTAAAAAGGTGCATCAAATGTGGTATAACAACTGCCTACATAGACAAAACACTTCTCGACGTTTCGACCTGAGCCCCCCAGGTCGAAACGTTGAGAAGTGTTTTGACTATTTAGGCAGTTGTTATACCACATTCAATGTATATGAATCTCATTGCGATAGTTATATTTTAGTTATATATCCAGTAAATGCATTTTCACATCGAAAAATGCGGTCATCAGTTATCGACGGATAAACAAGACCTGTCAAAATAACAAATTTTCGCATTTTTCATCAAAAACACGCTCGCCTCATGCTACTTCCGCATCACACGTCGATCAGCGCCCGGTCTTTCGTTGCACCGCCCTATATGTGAGCACCCAGGTTTCGTCTTAGCCAATCAGCTAGTTGCTAATTACCAGTCTTCACTTGTTCAAATTTTGCGCGTGCGCACAACTACCATGAACTGACGAAGTGGCCAGCCACGGACATCGGTGATGATTATGTCAGAATATCTGAATTTGAGAGAAACTTACAATTTATCTACGCCAGTGTAATTCTATTTCGTCATAGTGACAGGGGCGTCGGAACGCCGCCAGAAGTGAGGGGGCCCACAAAGTGCCTGCCAAGTGCCAAATGTGGGCAACTTTCTAAGAGGTTACACTGTTACAGGGGCATGCCTTCCCTCTGGGAAATTTTTAAAACCAGAGTCTGAACACTGAAACGCCATATCCTGTACTTTGGGAGAAGATTTACAGAATTCTAACAATAAAAATGTCATTAAACCTCAAAATAAAACATATTTCGGACATTGGTTTTCTGTATTCATGTTTATTTTGCTAATATCGACTCTCGACTGTACGCGCAACTTTTAAAGTTTCTAAATACAAATTTCTGAAATATTGTTTAACTTAAAGTGTTTTTAGCTTATCAATTTTTCAATCATAACTTTGTGGTTTATTACTTACCTTTGTCAAAAAGTGGGGGGGCCCAATGATACTTAGGCCCCCCCAAATAAAAAAGTGAGGGGGCCTGAGCCCCCCCGGCCCCCCCGCTTCCGACGCCCCTGCATAGTGACGTCACTACGAAATAATTACCAATGATTGAATGAGGTTGAACATGATAAGAAGAATTATAATAACAAGTCTTTATTCGGCAATGACAATTTACTTGCCATTTGGTACTCTCTCAAGGCTTTTGAAAAGTGTTTATTTTGTATTTTGACATAGGTAATTGGAACCATATTGTAGTTCTTATATAGTTATAGATTAATTTGTAACAATTATCTGAATTAAACCAGCTAGAGAAAAAGGTTAGGTCGTTATATGTGTGGGCAAAAGGGGAACATAATAAGTAATTTGTTGAATAGTTAATTGCGAAGTAAGATGCGTTAGTATGTTAGGTCACTGGGGTCAGGTGTCAAAGTCATTGTTGGGGATAGTGGAGGTTTACGTGTCAATAAACAAGGGGGACTGTTTTCTGGTTCATTGTATGAGATTGATTCAATTGTTACAACTAGAACTAAACAATATTTATTTTATATTTTGACATAGGTAATTGGAACCATATTGTAGTTCTTATATAGTTATAAGTTAATTTGTAACAATTGTCTGAATTAAACAAACTAGAGGAAAAAATAGAACGTTATGTGTATGTGGGCTAAAGGGGAACATAATGAGTAATTCGTTGAATAGTTAATTGCGAATTGAGGGGCGTAGAAATAAATAAAAATAACCAGGGTAGTTTGGAATTTGTTGGACAACTGCCAACCATGTGGTGTGTTTGAAATAAAATTTTTCAAAAAAAGGGGTTTTGTTTGTGTATGATGGAGTTCTTCAAGAAACTATGTAGTTGCGTTTGTAGTAATAGGTTGTGTAGCGTTATTGGTGGTGTTAAGTCAAGGTGATGTAAGGAGGTAGGTAGAAAAGTAAAACAGAAGACAAGAAAGGCAAGCGTGCGAATCAGTATCCCCGTACGCGGCGTTTCATCCTTTTGCGGACTCGTCAGCGGGGAGCAGGGTTGGCTTTGTGTAAAAGAAACATGAAGATAAGAAGTGTGTAAAAGTGGTGTGTGTCCGCTTTTCACATTAATATTGAAGGGAAACATGTTAAGATTAAGTGCGACAATACAACAGCCGTCTCTTGCATTAATTACATGGCCACTAGTCATTCAGGTTGTTGTTGTAATACCTTGACCATAGAAATCTGGGTGTGGTGTGCTGAGAATAAAATTTGGGTTACTGCAGCACATATACTTGGGGTAGACAATATATCTGCTGACTACGAGTCTTGACGGGAATTGCTTAACAGTGCACTTAAGACATTTAATTGTCAACCAGAGGTTAATTTGTTTGCATCTCGGCATAACACCCAGTGCAAACTGTATGCTTCATATAGAACAGATCCAGAATGTATAGCTGTAGATACCTTTTCTTTAAATTGGCAGCCCATAATGTTCTACGCTTTCCCACAATTTAGTGTGACAACCCAAACAATACAGAAAATCGAAAAGGAGGAAGTCACTGGAGCGTTAGTGGTACCGAACTGGACAACTCATGTGTGGTTCCCAGCTTTGATGAGACTGCTGATCCAACATCCGTTACTGATACCACCAAAGAAAAACAATTTATGTTTTCCATGTTACCCAGAGGAAATGCTACAGCTGCTGGTATGTCATGTATCCGGACGGACTGCACTATCAAGTGTACTAACACTCCCTGATGGCACATCGTTTGGGAAACATCCTTTGGTCAAGCGGCTATTGAAACGAGTCTTTGAAGATAAACCGTCATTGCCGACATATACTAAAACAAGGGACCTTAATGTTTTGTTGAGATCCTTAAAATCATTACCGGAGTATGATAAATATCTCTAAAAGAACTAACCTGTAAGCTGGCAGTACTTATTGCTATTCTGAGTGGGCAAAGATGCCAACCGCTTCATGCGTTATCCATAGAAGAAAACAGTTGTCGAAAACAACGACCTTGGAACAGGCTGATATAGGTACGAATTATTATGGAGCACACAGCACTAGATCTGCTTCGACGTCGGCTGCAGCACGGCATGGATTACCAATAAATACTATTTTAGAAAGTGCTGGGTGGTTTAGTAATAACACTTTTGAAAAATTTTATAATTTAGAACTTGAACAACCAACTTTGTGGGGAAAAACTGTTGGATAGCGTTAATTAGTTTACACACGCAGGCTTTATAATTATTCTGTTAAATATAACATGTTGTTTAACTACTGTGTTGAATTATTTGGAAATATGGCACATCGCTTGCAAATTTCATATTATTTTGCAGTGACGTCACTATGACGAGTTGTATTGAGAAATTAAACGAAACTTACCTTAAGTCGAAGTTTGATTGGGATTCTATGAGTCATACTAATGAGCGGAGGAATGATATGCCTCCCCCCCCCTCTATATATGGCTTTACCCATCCCAATAAAATGTGCCCATTTCTGGGATTTCAATTATGGTGGATTCGCATTCGCTATCTCATATTATTCCTCCGCTCCTTACTCTGACTCATAGAATCCCAATCAAACTCGACTTAAGGTAAGTCTCGTTTAATTTCTCAATTTTTCCGTCACTTTTACATTGGGCGTATTTGAACACACACGTGTTACCGTATGTCTTGCCGACTGTTATCTATACCTGTTACCGGCCTGTATTCCCGTGTGTATTTAGGATTTTTGATTTTTCGAATTTCGAAAACAAATTAGGAAGGGTACAGGGTATAACATTTGCTTAAAGTAGACAAAAACATTCGAACTAATTAATTACCTTCGTCGGTCGTCAGGAAGCCCCATACTAATTCCCCTGACGGAGAAGGTTTTTTTGCCTATTTTAATTTTTTGCCAGTTGTTATACCACATTTAATACGAGTTGTTTGAAGATGCTGCCACGCTGCTCCCTATAGTTAAATTAGGCACTGGTAAAATTCTGAAGCCGGCCTACAGAACGAAAAGGTCGAGAAAAAAATCAAAGAAAAGTGAAGGGTTTGTGGCTTTGATTTTTGACTCAACAAGACGCCTACTAGGCGTTATATGATCGCGTCGTTCACAGCGGCGAAGCCAGCCCAGCTATGCAAATTTTGTGTCGTAAATGTTCTTAATAATAAAAATGAACAATATACCGACCTATAGTCGCATGTTGAAAGCAGGAGAAACACACAACAGCCCATTTCGAAACTGCTTCAAATCCTTTAGTGCAGGCTTACTCTGATCGGCGTGTGCAGTTAGTTGCATGTATGTGTAATGAGTGTAAAGATAAAGATAGCACTTGCTAGCATTTTGATCGCTTTATTACTCCTGCGTCAGCGATGGAGATTAAAATTCGCCTCGGTTTTGTTTTGTTTTTGTTTTTGTTTTTATTATTTTTCGTCGTCGCAAGTCTGTAATGGTGCGAGATATATTAGTACTTGAAATGCGTATGTGATTGGATTTATCTACGCCCCAGTCTTGTCTCCGAAGAGTTGTGGTGCACAACTTTGGCTAGATTTCGCTCACATGATACGGCAATTCCTCCAAGAGGAACAAATAACCCTTCTTTTGATGCTGTTCGATTAAGTTTAGATTGAATTGGGGTAAGAATATATTTAATACATGTAGATTCTGGTCCTACCATTATAAAAATATCGCTCCGTGTATGGGCGCGTTGACATGTCGCAGTTTGCACAGGATTGAAAATTTAATATAACTATACCAGCACGAATTCCAAAGGCAAAGTGTAAGACAAAGCGAATGTATCATGCGGTTTATGTACATTTTTGAACAATTAAACTTCTATACTTTTTAAAGTACGATATGCTTCTGAATTTCGCGATCGAACAACATTTAGGTTCGCAAGGCATCTAAATGAATATGAACTGTATTGTTTATGTTCAGAAGCTTTATATTGAAGACTGGCACGTGCGCACTACGCCGGAGTTAACCCCAGAACAGGCGTCTTGTTGATTCTACTTTACTGCTTCGAAGTTCGAAGGTGAAACGAAATATGCCCCATATATACAACACGTGATATAACTAGCAACTTACCTGTGCGCAGGTTCCCGATTAGGGTGATATGGCCTGCAGCTTGCGACGCTGGGGGTCGACCCGAGAGGAAAATAATAAAAAAAAACCAAGCCGAAACTATAGATCGCTGTCGCTACGCGACGTGATCAATAATTGTATATTCAAAAGACTCCGTTTCTCAAAATGCTTGCCAGGAAACGCTTCAATTTATATGATACTTGATGCATGTGCGCGCATATAGGGCGCTTTCCTTTATTTAGTATAAACGGCCTCGATAGTGGTGTTATATTTAAGCGCAGACAGATTACTGGCATTTTAGAATGCTTCAAGAACTCTATATTCAAGTATATCGTTATTCTAGCTCGGAAAATGCTGTGTCAAGGCTATATATTTTTACGAAACACTCTATTTCAATCAAAATGTGACTTATCGGTTTGACCATTTTGGTCGCTTAAGGGAAAGTGCCCATGGATACCATGTGTTTTTAAATGACTTTTACCAAAAAAACTAAACTTTTAACTTAAATCTTATTATTTTATAGTTGCACTAGGCATATAGGGCCGGTTTTATCAACCCTGTTTAGCCCTGGCTATATAAAAACTTAATTAACTTTAGACTATACTTATATAGTGAGAGAATTGACCAATGAGAGTCGTTTATTTTCGAGTTGACTACAGTTTGTAGCCGGACTAAAAAATGTAGTTAAGAATCTTATACAACTGCCCCCAAGTCTATAATATACATAGCCCAGTCTCTTAGTGCAGTGTCTGAAATCTGAAAACATGACATATACTATAAATTCTCCTGTCCATAATTGTAGGTGTATGTTATTGGTACTATATTTTGGTTGTGCATTGCCATATGATCATCTGCAAATTTTGGTAAAAGAAACAACACATACTTTTTTAAACCACTTACTGACTTACAGACATATGTTCACACAACTTTGCAACCATTTGCATGGCCAGTTAATAATTCATTGATAGACTTAGTCAGGACAGTTTGCATTTTGCATTCAAAAATTTTTTATGGTAATGCTTATATGCCATGGCTTAGTAAAATTCAGGTTGCAAGCTTTGTTGCTCAGAAAAAAATTCGTCTTTTGCACAAAAATGTAAAAACAGCCGGAACAACTGCTAAGGACTCAAACATTTATTTGGAAAAGAACATAAAACAATTAAGCAGTTGACAATATAGAAGACATTCTTACAGATTCTTTGAAAGAAATTACTGATTGACAATTATTGAAACAACAAATACTAAACTACACATGGTTAAACAAATTCGTAGGTGATCAGGATCCCTTCCTTCTTTATTCCTTCAAAGGCCTAAAAGAATGAATGACATAATCAGGACAAATATTTATTGTGTGGAAAGTGAAAACGAAAGAAAGCGGTACAAGAATGACCTACACTTTACACTCTCCATGATAGGCCAGCCTAATTTCCCCGTCACTTCCACATTGAGCATATCTTAACATACACGGGTTGCTATATGTCTTGCCGTCTGTACCACATTGAGGATCGTAAAGCTTTGGACAACCGGCGCGACACTTCGGTACTATATCAAATTCGAAATTTATGGTTAGACATTGACACTTCAACTAGCTACAATACGTTACAATGGTGATTCTTGTAACGGTTATTGTTGTAGATTGCAGTCTTTGATTGCATGGTAAAGAGACCTGACATTTTTTTATACACCCTGTATATCTAACTACAAGTTGTGAAAAAATAAAACTCTTACGACAGTCGGGTGCTCACATATTTCATGTCATTCCTTTTTTAAACTCTTAAGGTTAGCTTACAGTTTTGTATTTTCTTGCTGGCATCGTTTGATTACAAGATATGAATGGCCTAATTCCATGCCGCTTTGGAGATGGTTGCAATTACCCATTATACTTAAGTAATGTGTTCATTTTACGAAAATAGGAAACAAACAAACAAGATAATTTCCTCACATGTATCTCCCTTATAAGTGCAATACTCTCAATAAAATTCCTAGAGCCGCAAAACTATTGGCCAACTTCCATTCAAAAATGTATATTTTACTTACTGCAAGGTCCTTTGTGTACAATCGTGATGTTCTCTCCAAACTCACATGCAGTCTCTTCCAAAATACAATAATTGGGATAGGTATTGCCATCTGATCCACATACTGCAGGAAGCTGTATTTTAGGACAAGGGACGATACAGGTTGGCTCCGGCTTAGTTTCTAAGATGGGAGAATATGCGAATATTTTTTTTAAAAAACATCATGAAGTCCATGATGGTTTCCAACATACCTCTTCTTGAACTGCACAACTGGGTAAAATTATATGCATTGGAAATATAAAATTTCACTGAGGGTAATGTACATACCACACGCTCAATGATGAGCCAGTCTCACTACTCCATCACTCTTACACAAGGCAGCTTTTAACTCATATTTGTTACCATATGTTATACCATCCGTACCACATTCAGGACTCCATGGCAATGGGATTTTTGGGTTACACTTTGGTTCTACCGTATGAACAGATTATAATTCAGCGTAAATAATTACTTTCGGAAAACAATTGATTGGAGATCTCATGCAAAGCATGGGTATGGCATGGATACACCAGATTTTGCGAGGACGAATATAATCAGAGAAGTTACAGTTAACTGTTTGTTCAATAACAGAAGTCGTTACGTATAAGTAGATTGGGGATCCTAGGTTTTGCCATATTTTAAGTGCGATGCTCAATGCAAACATCAAATAAACTCCATGGAGCAGTGACACATGTTATATAAACATTCAGCCAAAATGGTCAGTTTTAACTTACCGCAAGGTCCTCTGTGAACAACTTTAAGATCCTCTCTGAACTGACAAGCAGTCTGTTTCAATATGCAAACATTAGTATAAGTATTGGCATCTGATCCACATACTGGACGGAGCCGCCTTCTGGGACAAGGAACGGCACACGTCACCTGAGTCTCCTCCTGCTTTAGCTCTATAGAAATATCAAGCATTATTTCAAGCTGTTGTGTTTAGAATTGCGTTCAGTAATCTGAGAAATAAAAAATACAACTGATCCTGGGATATTGTGGAGTTTTTAGCAGCATCGTGATGTATTTTAAGAGGGCTACCTTGAGTGGAGGTATGAATCATACAAGAACGACCGCACTTACGGTCATAACGATTGGGTTTTTTTCAGCTTCGAGGTGGCCGTTTAGGCGTAGGCAATTTGCCCGCTTTTCGTACCCATGGCCATGCAACCTACAGGGGCGGTTGTACGAAAGCTTGATAGCGATCGGCATGGGATAGTGTTTTTTAGTCGCTCTGACCTTAATGTTACTAAATTGGGAATTCTCTTTTTTTTAACTCTTATTTACAAATCTCTAATTGCATTGCTTTTCAGGCATGTTCACAACGATTGCAAAATCATAATCTGGTGGATAGCGCTATAGCCAATTATATATATGAGAATAGTAAATGTACACATGAGGAAGAAATATCAGAAAATTTCATCACTATATTCGAAAACATCACAGAGTATCATATAATACCACGCAGTACCACAAAGAATGACAAGGTTTATTTGAGGTAGAAAATATAAGTTATCTCGTATTGAGAATGCAAAATTTTGTGGTATATCAAGCAGTATTGCGGAGAAACACATCGTATATTAGGATATCATACAGTATT
This sequence comes from Dendronephthya gigantea, assembly GCF_004324835.1. Lineage (NCBI taxonomy): Eukaryota > Metazoa > Cnidaria > Anthozoa > Malacalcyonacea > Nephtheidae > Dendronephthya > Dendronephthya gigantea. Next base: position 276,565 of record NW_021163093.1, read on the forward strand.
TATAAATGATATCCTGTTGTATCTTGAGATCGTGATGTTCGATCGTGATGTTCGATCTCTTCTAACTCACAAGCAGTCTCCTCCAAAATACAATAATTGTGATATGTATTGCCATCTGATCCATACACAGAAGATATATTTTTGGATAAGGGACGACACACGTTGGCTCTGGCTTAGTTTCTATGGCATGGAGACTGAGCGATTAAACAAATTTTGGGATATCATATTGTATATGTACCGCATAAAGCACAAGGCAGAGTTATTTAATTGCTGAAGCTCCCTATTCTTGACAACAGAATCTCGAAAGTCGGAAGCCAGGAGTCCAAAGTCAGAAGAATTTCCTCGGCTTTCGTAATAAATACTGTGGATAATTTTTTTGCACTTAAAACTTATGGGCCGTTTTGGTAAACGCCTTTCGAACAACCGGCCCCTAGATGCCTTGTAATTACCTAATCTATTGGACTATAACATACCACACTCTCCATGATGAGCCAGTTTCACTTCTCCATCACTCTCACACGAGGCAACTTTCAAAAAACACGGGTTACCATATGTTTTACCATCTGTACCACATTGGGGATCGTATTCCACTGTGCATCTCTCCGGACACTTAGGTTCTAGAGTTAAGTAATACAATAAAATACCAGAAAAAACTAGCTACGAAAAAGAACTCAAGATGTGAGCTACATCTGTAAACTCAAGAATAAAATTTTAGGCAATAACAACAAGACAAGAATTTTTAGGGGTTATATATATCGACTTTATTTCATTTCTTTATTTATTTATTTCAAAGTCATTGTCAAACGCTAAGTGGCCCTTTTAGTCCTCTCATTATTCTATACAAATGGAATGGAGAATCTGAGATTGAGGAGAAATTAACGTACCACACTCCCCATGATGGGCTAGTCTAATTTCACCGTCACTTTCACACTGCGCATATTTAAGGGTACATGAATTAGCGTACGTCTTGCCGTCTGGGCCACATTGAGGATCGAAGTTTTTATAGCAAGCTGCCGAACATCTCGGTTCTATATTAAACCCAGAATATATAATTATTTAGACAAAGATACTTCATGTAGATTGTAATATCATACATTAGTAACTGCCGGGTTTCGATGCATCCGTGGTTGGTTGTTTCAGGCAGTTTCCACTCAAGTAAAATATTATGTCAGTCCAATCTTTCAATTTTCGTACGAAGGCCAATTCCAGAATATAAACTGATATGATAAACTTGACTTACCGCAAGGTTCTTTGTGTAAAACTGTGATGTTTTCTTCAAACTGACAAGCGGTCTCTTCCAATATGCAATGATTGGGGTACGTATTGCGGTCAGATCCACATACTGGAAAAAGCGCTTTTCTGACACAAGGAACAGCACACGTCTTTGGCTTAATCTCTAAGATGGGAGATTAAGTGATCAAATGAATCTTAAGAAACAGCGTACGATGATGGGCAGCCCATTTAAATCTTGTGAACGTTTGCTAAGAATTGTTATTATGAACTAAATATTGTCAATTTACAATGAAATTGTAACTTATTATAATATGCGTATGACTCGAGTCACTGGATAGTAGAAACAGCAAATTTCGATATTATAAAGCCACGGAGGATAGAAAGTTAAAAAACGAAAGCCAAATTGCTATTACGTCATGCATTTCACTGCTTCTTTGGAATACTAATGTACTTGCGTTTGACTATTACTTTCTTTGGCCAATTTGGGCAGAAATTCGGGTCAAACCTTTTGGATGTGCTGGGAAATCGCTATTGTGCAGTTTCTACAAACCCATGCAGTTGGAATTTTGAAATCTGGGAATGCTTCCAGAGGACGGCTTTCAAGTTATTATTGAGTTCCATGGTCATTACACAGGATCTTTTTTAACTTTGGTAAATATTTGCATGTGTATTGTCTATGTTGATGCATGCAGTTTATGGTTATAGTCCACTAGAAATACATGCATGCAGCAATCCCTCGCCTCGGTTAAACGAAGTTCGTTAGGGATGGTAACATGATAGTTATGTGGGTTTGGGGGCTTGGAGGGTACGTGGTATATAAGTATGTTTGAGAAAGGGAGAAAAGAAGCATGTAAATATTTTTCTGAAAGTTGGAGACTGTAATCAATAGTCATGGTGGTCAATGGTCATCGCAACTCGCAAAGATGGGAGATTTCGCGAGTGTATTTCTTTTTAAACATCATAAAGTCCTTGATGTTTTCCTACTTTTCCAATATATCTTTTCTAGAACTGCACAACGGGATATAGTCATGGGAAATATTAAATTTCACTGAGGGTAATGTACATACCACACGCTCCGTGATGAGCCAGTCTCACTTCTCCATCACTCTTACACAAGGCGTTTTTCAACTCATATTTGTTACCATATGTTATACCATCCGTACCACATTCAGGACTCCATGGCAATGGGATCTTTGGGTTACACTTTGGTTCTACCGTAAACAGATTATAATTCAGTATAATTATTCTATGAGACAAGGAGCTCTAGAACGAAAACTTATCAAGTTTTTAAATATCCGTCACAAAAGTAATTTGTTACTAAATACAAATTATTTTACAGATATGGTTTAGGTAATTTTGCAACGTAAATAATAACTTTCGGAAAACAGTTCAATGGGGATATGGCATGGATACACCAGATTCGGCGAGGGCGAATATTATCAGAGAAGCTTTTGTTTGTTCGACAACAAAAGTCGTTACCTATAAGTAGAATGGGGATCCTAGGTTATGGCAACGAGATATGGAACAGGAGGATACAACCACATATTTTGTTTCGTTAAGTTAATAGAGTGAGACCACGAGAAAATCACTCCATTACAGAAATCATAATAAATAGCATAATAAATCAGAATAAAAGCATCCAATAAACTCCATGGAGCAGTAAAACATGTTATATAAACATTCAGCCAATAAAGTTTTAACTTACCGCAAGGTCCTCTGTGAACGACTTTGAGATCCTCTCCGAACTGACAAGCGGTCTCTTTCAATATGCAATAATTAGGATACGTATTGGCATCTGATCCACATACTTGACTTAGCCGCTTTGTGGGACACGCAACGGCACACGTTGGCTCCGGCTTAGGTTCTAGAATGGCAGTATCATGCCATATTTCAGCCAATCATTTTAAGCTGAAGAAGCATCTAGCAGTGCTATATACGGCACTTTAGGATGTCAACAGCATCTGAGGATTTACACCACTGTCTAATGTTAATATGAAGATAGACAGGGTTGAAATAGGCAACCTATCATTATTTATACAAATGGAATGGAGAATCTGAGATTGGGGAGAAATTAACATACCGCACTCCCCATGATGGGCTAATCTAATTTCACCGTCACTTTCACATTGCGCATGTTTTAGGGTACACGAGTTAGCGTACGTCTTGCCGTCTGTACCACATTGAGGAACGAAGTTTCTCGGGCAAGCTGCCGAACATTTCAGTTCTATATTCAGAATATATAATTACATAGACACAGATACTTTATGTAGGATGTAATATCATACATTAGTGGCAGGCGTGTTTTTATGCATATCCGTGGTTGGTTGTTTCAAGCAGTTTCCACTCCAGTAAAATATTATGTCAGTCCAATCCTTCAATTTCTGTACGAAGGTCAATTTTGAAATAATTTCATGTTCAGCTCCAAATGCGCCAATTTAATACTTCAGATTAAGTGAGTATTAGGTTAGATTTAGAAATAGCACCCTAACCTTATTATAAACCCAATTAAAACTTATTCCCAACCCTAATCCTACCTTATGGGATGAGAATTCAAGGATTCTGATTCTGAATTCGCAAATGGGTTTACAGATTTTTTAAACCACGGATAATTTCATATAATATAGACTTGAAAAAGAACATATAATGAGCACCATAATCGTCACGCAAATATAAGTGCAAGAGTAAATACATAAACTTGACTTACCGCAAGGTCCTTTGTGTACAACTATGATGATTTCTTCAAACTGACAAGCGGTCTCTACCAATATGCAATAATTGGGGTATGTATTGCGGTCAGATCCACATACTGGAAAAAGCGCTTTTCTGACACAAGGAACAGCACACGTCTTTCGCTTAATCTCTAAGATGGGAGATTAAGTGATTAAATGAATCTTGGATATCATGTTTTAACGACATCATTCAACCCAAGTGTAATATTTCTTGTAGTGTTAGATATTAATTGAATGTGTAAAAGAATCTAAATTTATCGGGAAGTAATGTACATACTACACTCTCCATGATGATTCGCATTTTGGTCGTGTGAAATGCAATTTAAGGAATGGATAAGCATGTTAAGCCCTCATTGTTTGAATTGCGTTTTTACGTATATAGCACTGTCCAGAAATAACCTAACACTACAATTGCGGTTCGGTTGTGGTTAGGTCGCGGTTCGGTTCGGTTGCAGTCAACCGATAGAAACCGCAGACGACCGCAAAGGAAAAAATAAGATTCGGGTTACCGTTAGCTTCCGAACAGAATGTTATGAACAGCTGAGAACGACAACACAATAGTCAAATTGAAAAAATCTTAAGAAATGTCTGACAGACAGAGTTAGGCCGAGGTTCAACCTCCGTCTCACCGCGTTCGACCTCGTTCTGACCTGGATTCAACCGCGATCAGACCGAGGGTTGACCTAGGTTAACGCGGTTTTTGTTAAGTTATTTCCGGACAGTTTTGTGTTCGTTTTAGAAATTACGATATAAGATATTATAAATGCAATAAAAGTGTTGGGACTTGCAAAGCAAGTTACGCATGCGCACATTGGGGCAAAAAAGTGTGACTCGATTTGGCTCAGATTCATAATTCATATCTTTATTTAGCTTACTCTGCATGAATGCTTGTCATGCAGAGATAAGCTATATAATATTATAGACTGCTGCATGACTAGAGTGCTTCCACTTCTAGAAAAATATTACCACACTTCTTTTCTTACATACTAAAACATACTCACGCTGAAATTTAATGAGTAAATCGATAGAAAAATCGAATTTTTGACAAACAAATGCTGATTTAAACAAAACCTTTAGCGCGATGTCCCATTTGACTCAAAATTTTAAAAATATGAAGTGGATCTTCTGATCTAAGAACTGGTTTCTGAAATTATTTGATGCTGGCAAAAATATAGCTGTATGAGGAGTGCAGGGCTTGCCGAGTGGAAAGCTGTGCAATAACTTAGCACTGGCTGAGCTATTTTTTTGTTTAGAAAACATATAATACATGCTTTAGATACAATATATCTGAAGAGATAAGAGACCGGTCATAAAGTACAGGGGATTATTAAACCACGGATTATTTACCTCTGTTTATGGCGTGTACGCGACTTGATATCAATTAAGTAAACAGTGATTAGCGCAACAAAGAAACACAGGTCTAGGAACAAGAAACATCATCAATGTAACTATCACATTCTTCAATCAGATTCAGTTGAGGAGGGTGAGGTGGGTATATATTATTAAAATTCGTAATATATTCATGGTGACTTCAGCAAAAGTAAATCTGCTTGTAAAGTACTCTAAGAAATCTAAAGCACCAGCAAAGTTTAACAAAATGTGTAAAAATATGTTAGTTTATAAATTGACTTTTATACATTAAGCTGACAAAGTATGGTTAGTTATGATTGAAATTATAGATCGTAAACATATGTTACCTGTTTTCATGGTTGCTTCTAAATGCAACTCGTCCTAACAGCAAAAACGACTAATCACTATATTACGATTAAATAACCTTAAAATGTAAAAAGAAATTAAGATAAACCGTTTAGTGAGATATTTTTACAAATTGTATGAAATTTCTGCAATGAAACAACCTAAGAGAATGCAGGTTGAACGAGGAATACAATGAAATATGAAGCAAGAAGTTCATCTTACCTGGTTTAAATTCTTCGCTATCTCACTCCAACACCAAGATGAACGCGTTATGAGAAAAATTCATGAACTGGGCTTTTTTAAATAGTATCGTTTTGTGTGTGTCCCAAGTATTGACCTTCACGCGCTTTCCGCTGGATGCGCAGCGACGCAAAGCGTCATCGTCATCAAGTACGCTGAATCCATGATGCGTGATCAGTAACGAATTTCCGCGGTTACAAACTATGCAGAGAGGAAATGCTAAACTCTCAATCCAGAGGTGACCTCTCACAACCCACCTGTAAGAGAGTACTCGAATGGGATATTACACGGGAATTGATTGACGCTGGCGAACCGGTTCACTTATTTTCAATAAAATCACACCGTAACCGCACGTAAATCACACCGCGACCGCAAAAATTTAGCATAGCCTTCATAATAGCTACACATTTTCTAATTATAGTTTATATATTACAATTCTTTACCGATAATATTGGTCCATGAACGCGGCTGGAAACATTAAAGGCTTATAAGCGCCTCAACATTTTAGTAGCGAGTCTAGGGCTAATCAGCTTAATTATAAAAACACAGCTTAATTTTTATTTCATTTCATTTACCTAAATACAACGCGATTGGTTACGGACATAAAAAATATTCATAAATCTGGCAATGCGATTGCGATTTTAAGCTGTAAGAATTTAACCCTGCATGGGCCACTGCTCGACAGAACTGAGTTGGGCCTGGATGGAGTCATTTTCCCCTGTTTTTCTACTCTAAAGTGTGCTTGTTGACAACTTTACAAATCCAACAAAAATTTAACACTAAATATGAATTGAACGCGTTTATGCCATGGAACGGAATTACTTATGACCTATGGTTAATGCATGTGGTAATCGGGAGAATGCGTAAATGCAATCGCTGCTAACATGCAGCTACGCACATTACAAATTAAAGTAGGAAGCACTTGAGGTGCAAGGAACCGGAAAATTGCTATTCGGAATATGAAAATAATGAGCTTCGATCAAAACATATAAGATTCGGTTGTATTAATAATTATTAGGGCACGCTATAATTGATATCATGAAAGATTTTCATACTTGTTTCGTACGAGAAATGCATCAGAACAGCCCGCTGTTCTGGTAGAAATATCAACCAATCACAAAACCGATACACAACAAAAATCAAGTATTATATCCCTCATGACTTTGACACTTTAAGTAACCTAAATTAAATCTTAAATAATATTTGTCGCTTGTGAAAATGCATGGGGCTATTTATGATTTCAATAATAGTTGGACCCTAAGCGCTAGAGAAAAGATGAGTCATATTTAACACATCTATTAGAAGACTGCCTTTATTCAGAACAAGAAAATTTTCTGTTGTAGAGAGATTCGCAGATCACTTGAGTCTATGGTATTTGATCGCACAAGGCTTATATAAGCTGCATCCCAGAGGCAGAGTTTACTCGACTACATAACAATTACCTATTAAGCTTCTCGCTCAATCCAAAATTATGGTCTTATTGTTTTGGAAGGAGAGGCTTAATTCACTTAATTAAGTTCTCTTATACTTGTATAACTGCTGAATTTAAAAGAACCCATTTTGAAGTTCATTGTCAAAAAAAAAATTGTTCGTGTTAATCTCATCTTTTATAGGTATTTAGTGATTGCAAAGAATGGCTGGAGTTGCAGACCCTCGTCAGACCGGCTTCTTCGAACTTCCTTGGCCAGTTATTACAGTCTAGAGCGCCATCCACATCTAAAAGGCATCTCAAAGAGATAAGCAAATTTTGCGATTGGTGCAAATCAGTAGATCAACACTGCTGGTTTCTGTGGCATTAGCAGTGGCTTATATGTATAAAACATACAGTCAGTCTAAATCATACTCCATGCAGTTTAGTTATAATTCATGCTGCACTCCAGTGGTACCACTCGTTTATGCCGTGTTTGAATCAGAACCCTTTCAATAGTGACATTGTCTTGAATTTCCTGGAGTTCACGAAGCGCGGAAAGCCAGCTGTTGATAGAAAAGTTCCAGTTTCTACTGATATGGTAAAAGCTATCATTAATATAAACATGCTACACCCACAGCTACTTTACAAGACTTAAGGATTGCGTGTCTATGCACCCTTGGATTCACAGCTTTTCTGCGGTTTGATGAGTTGAGTAACATTATACCGTCTCATATCACCATCACCCCTGATTATTTGAAGTTATTTATTCCTCAGGCTAAAAACGATATTTACAGAGAGGGAAACTTCGTGTATGTAAGTCGTCTCAATAATCAGTACTGCCCAGAGATGATATTGGAAAGATACATGGCAAAGGCTGGTATCGATTGTAACAGTAACCTTCCATTATTTAGAGCGGTTCGTTTTAACAAGAATTCTGATACTTATAAACTTTGTAGAAATAAATTGTCATATTCTAGATGCAGAGAAATTTTCGAGAGCTGTCTTAAAGATCTTGGGTACGACAACAGTCAATTTGGATTACACAGTTTACGTTCAGGAGGAGCAACTGCCGCGGTTAAAAATAACAATTACCTATCAGAAAGATCACTCAAAACCAGCAACGCAAAAGATATGTATATTTTGCATAACGTAACAGAACGTTTAAAAATCTCAAGTGATTTAGGGTTCTATTGAGCAATGTCGTATGTTTACAATACTATCATGTAAATAATCAAATCGAAGTGCACACATTTACATACAATTAAAAGAGTTGGATTGCCCACAGTTATTAGAATATACATGGTTTGGAGGCTAGATGGAAGTACAATACAACTCATTATATATGTTATTGTCGAGGTTTATGCAAAAAAGGGTTCCTTATCCGTCACATGTCTATTATATTAATGCCTAACTAACCAAAAGCAATGGCTTGGCTTAGCTCCTTGACTGTGACTTGAACAACATGTTAATTCAGACCTTACTATTGGTTTATTTATTCAAAATACAATAGACACGTGACGAATAAGGAACAATTTTTTGCATAAATGTTCCCCGACATAGTTAATCAGTTCTATTGTAGTTTTATGTAGTCTCTAAACCATGTATATTCTATTAACTATGGATTGCCTGAGCAACCAACCATATATTGTGGTCCATATTGTTATTCATGAATATACATAGGAATAGAGATAGAAAATAATTTACGTTCAGCTGAACGTAGTGAATTAGAACGTAAGTCATACTTCAAATTTATTACGGTTTGTCTACACAACGTTGTTACGTAATCCCCTAGCCGGTGCGAGCACCGTGCAAGGGTACTAATTCCGCTGGGAGATTAAATACCCCCGGGTATTTTGACAGAACATAGCGGAAACCAAAGTTGCCCAAATGACATGTCATGGACGGTCGACGTTGGGCGGTTTTGCATGTCCTGAGTTATGCGCATACGCAAAATTTAAGCGAGTAAAGAATGGTAATCAGCAATGCCTGATAAGGTGGAATGTTTGTATTTAATAAAGAACGTCAGCAAATTATTTCACTGTGATCTCCCAAACTATTTCCCCAAGTAAGATGAGCACATTTTTTATTTATGGATATACTTTTTAAAAAGGGGATAAAATTTAGGACTGCATGAGGCTATGAGCTATTAAAGAAGTATGATATAAAATTGTAATCGATATAAGCCACTAAGTCTTTTAAACAGGTAGGTGTCTATTTTGTTTATTCCGTATTTGCTGTATTGAAAAAGATGTAGCTAGTTTATTTGCATGCTATATATTGAGCTTGGTATGTTGTTTTGCCAAGATAAAACCGACTACGAAAGGCTATCACACCATTGTTTTACTTGAAAAGGGTTTTTTAAAGTTGAAATTTGAATTTGGATGAAGTAAATGCCAATTATGCTGCAAATATTCGCAGCATATTCAAAGAATAACATTGAAGATTTTGAAGATTTTGTGCATGTACTTCTAGTATGCTTATAAATACATAATAGGTGATGCAATGCATGAAAGGAATGTGAAAACATGTTACGGCGGATTTCCACTTACAGTGAAATCGTTCGCATATTTGTTTTGAATTGAGAACAGTCAAGTCGCACTAATTTATTTATGCTCTTAAAATTCAAAAGAAAATATGCAAATATTTCGCTAGCAAACGATTTCGCTGTAAGTGGAAATCCGCCTTTACAGCGAATAAACAGAAGTTCAGGAGAAAGTTTAGACAAATATGTCAACGAGGTATACATTGGAAGCCTTTTTGAAGGTATGTAGTGAAAGTATTTGCAAATGCCTACTTCTATATAAATCTATTTCAATTTTTAACATCTGAACGCATCAACAACTCGTTCGCGTCTGTGAAAATTTAAAACTAGTGGAAATTGTCATTCAAACTCTAATAGTATTCGAATAGAGAAAGATTTTAAATTTAAAAACTTATAATTATAAGTACACCACACGTTATCAGCGTACTACATGAGTTAATTTATGCCCAGCATGCATATGGCTTTTGCGAAAGCCGTAAACTCTAAGGCAATTGCAAAGTTATGTTTTGAATTGATTTGATTCACAAAGGCAACTTCAACTTGAGACGTCTTGAGTGAATAATAGAAGATTACAAATGAAGTAAGTACCCAACTACCGCATTTTCATTACCCAACTGACCCTGGTACCCAACCACTCTACTCCAGTACTTAATCAATCTGGTACTCGCTGGATAAACATGCTCGTTTATACTTATTAGTTATTATTATCTTGTAAATAGCTATTTAAATAGCTCGTCACGATTGGTCATATATTTCGCAATGGTCTTGAATTTCCCTTCACAAACTATTTAACTCGTTTAAATCAACGTATTAACTATCAAATACAACAGAATCTATATATACACTCGCGAGTCCAAATAGCAAACGAACTAGCATGCAGATATAATTTATTATATAACATGCAAATATCATTGGCGTTCTTAATTAAGTCATTACTCATTAGTTATTCAGTAATATTATTATTATGTTATTCAGTCATATGCTAAATTCAAGATTGAATGATATGTTTCAATAAAACCAAGGAACAAAATGCCAGCGTCTTCTGACAACTTCGACTCAAATATACTGAAACAGACTAAAATAATCCAAAAATATCTTACTCAACTCTTCTGATTAAGCCTCGAAACGACCAGTATTTTGTCAGTTTTAGATCGAGATTGTATTAATTTTGATATGAACTCTCTGATTATCTAGACAAAATTGTCAACTTGAATATTATGCACTGAATTAGTGAATATGTAGTTGTAAAGAGTATAGCTTTGTATGAGCTAATCTAATTGTCGCGGGTCGCGAGTCGCGGGGTTTTGTCGCAGGTCGCAGGTATATTTCGCGAGTTTTTCTCACGGGGTTTTTCGCGGGGGTTTCTCACGGGTTTTTATTCCGCTTTTTTCGGGTTACGGTATTTTCGTTTGCCCTCCAAAGAATAAAGTGTCCGCATGGGTGAGTATTTTGCGAAACAAACTCGTCTCTATTCTAATAACAATAATACAGTGGCTTCATACGAAACCGATAATAAAAACTCAATTTTTTAATGCAAAATGTACGTTGGCAATGTAAAATGCTAAACTTTCAAAATATTGGTAATGCAAGAGATAAGCGTCACAATATAACTTATTGACGTATAATACATATAACTTGATACTCCTTATAACTGAGTTTCTTTTAGCTGGTAGTCCTCATAACCTCATTTTCGAAATAAAGAGCTACTGTAGAAAAAAAATTTTGATCTGCCCTAAATTAAGCCTACCAAGATCGTTTCCGAGACTGTATTTTTGGCATGGATTATTTGAGGTTGTTTCAGAATAGTCCAAGGAGGCAGGCGGCTGATACATTTGAGGCTTCGACAAGTTTGTCTCCACGACATAGTTTTGTTAATATGGTACTTAAAGCCCAGTAACAGATAAGCAAAGCTTTCCATCTTTCTGTTCACTCCTGCAACCTCGGCACCTTGGAATTTGTCGTCTTTATTATTCTTTCGTTCAAGACAGCCATATTTGCGTGTTGTTGTTGCGAAAATCATTTTCTAAAAGGTTGGCTGTTTTGTCAGCCCTACTCAGTTGGCTTGGTTAATTAGTCTGATCAATCGCCTTCAATTGATCAGGAATGTTAGTTGGGGTATTGACTGTAATATGACGAATTTCTTCAACGATAAAAGATACTCGTTGCAGCATTTCACTATCTTCTTGGACCACATACGAACAGCAATGTCCACAAAATATGATGTCCCAGTGTCTGAAAGGGTTTTAAAGTAAGGTTATTAAAGCCGCCTTAAAACCCTTTCAGACACTGGGACATATTTTTGCGAAACCCAAGGATCGCTTAGCGACTCAACAGAAAACTCATGCTGTATACTCTATACCATGTGGTGATTGCGAGAAAGAATATCTAGGTGAAACAAAACGCCAGTTTGGCACACGTTTAAAAGAACATCAAAAGGCCGTCTTGAACTTAGACAGTTCAAAATCAGCCTTGACGGAGCGCGTGTGTCAAATTAACCATAACATTGCGTGGAACAATTCAAAAGTCATTACCACTAATTATCGTAATGGAAAAAGGCGTTGTTTGGAAGCCTGGCATATTAATGGGAGTCTTTGTGCCCTAAATAGGGATGACGGCAGCTATTTGCCAAAAGAATATTTACATCTGATTGATAGATGCATGACGTCATTTTGCGAGTATAATGATAAGGAACTGAGTTTCAACATCAGATCACCCCTGATGAAGACACTACACCGGAGTGTCGAAACGTTGGGTCGTGAAAGTTAATCTTTGTGTGGTGATTACTTTCATTTATTAAAACCAGAGTAGAACGCGTGGAGAGAGAAATTTCGCACTGCCTACCCTGTCAAGTCACGGTAAAAACGCCTCAACAAGAACCCCTGAAACCAACACTACTGCCAACAGAACCTTGGCACGCTTTGCAACCGACCTCCATGACTTTAACCTAAGGGGAGTACCTATTAGTCGTCCAATGTCTATATTCCAGATACCCAGCGGTAGAACTTGTCCACTTCACATCGGCTGACACGTGCATCCCCGCACTAGACAAGATCATATCAACTTTGGGATTCCGTCAGAAGTAACCAGCGATGATGGGACTCCATAAAACAGTTAGAAGTTCAAACAATACGCAAATATATGAGTTTCACTCACACAAAGAAAACACCATACACACCATGGGCAAACGAAGCAGCGGAGAACTTTATGAAGAACCTGCATGGGGTAGTTAATCGAAACAGCGCAGTAAGAAAAAGTGAACTGGCGCCAAGAACTCGTGTCGAACGTGTCGAGCAACAACCGATCAAATAACATAAAAGTCACCCGCGTCACTAGTGTTAAATGGTAGACCGTACAAAACAAGACTCCTGCACCAACCAACAAGTTTGGCATCATAGTGTGGCATTACAACACGAACGGAAGCAAAGACTTACAATATAATCAACGCTAAGTTAGTAATAAAAATACTTTACTTTAAATTGTTAATAGTTCACGTTGTTAACTCCAGGAGGGATGTAGTATCCGACTCCGGTCCTAGGGAGCATACGTCATGTAAAAAGAGATATACGGTAGGCGGGAAATAAACAACTGTGGCCGAACTCCAATATAGACGCTTCATCGACCCAAACTAATGGGCTAAAATATTGGTTCAAGTTCATTTGCTTTTATTCGCTACATGAAAAGTTTGACTATCTGAAACGGGTGACAGATTCTGTTGCTTGACACATATATGTATATATTGTATGTAATAATGCTAATTTGTTCGGTGCAGAATCTTCTAGCTTCGCTGCAGCGTATATGAATTAGCATGAAAAACGATAATATTACGCAGCTTTATTGTTTGAAGAGCACTCACAAAGATCAGATAATTGTAGTCAGTGGTATGATACAAATAGCCTACTCGCATAGCTGGCTGACAGGGTGAGTTTATAATTACAGAGTTTACAAGATCATATCAACTTTGGGATTCCGTCAGAAGTAACCAGCGATGATGGGACTCCATAAAACAGTTAGAAGTTCAAACAATACGCAAATATATGAGTTTCACTCACACAAAGAAGACACCATACACACCATGGGCAAACGAAGCAGCGGAGAACTTTATGAAGAACCTGCATGGGGTAGTTAATCGAAACAGCGCAGAAAGAAAAAGTGAACTGGCGCCAAGAACTCGTGTCGAACGTGTCGAGCAACAACCAATCAAATAACATAAAAGTCACCCGCGTCACTAGTGTTAAATGGTAGACCGTACAAAACAAGACTCCTGCACCAACCAACAAGTTTGGCATCATAGTGTGGCATTACAACACGAACGGAAGCAAAGACTTACAATATAATCAACGCTAAGCTAGTAATAAAAATACTTTACTTTAAATTGTTAATAGTTCACGTTGTTAACTCCAGGAGGGATGTAGTATCCGACTCCGGTCCTAGGGAGCATACGTCATGTAAAAAGAGATATACGGTAGGCGGGAAATAAACAACTGTGGCCGAACTCCAATATAGACGCTTCATCGACCCAAACTAATGGGCTAAAATATTGGTTCAAGTTCATTTGCTTTTATTCGCTACATGAAAAGTTTGACTATCTGAAACGGGTGACAGATTCTGTTGCTTGACACATATATGTATATATTGTATGTAATAATGCTAATTTGTTCGGTGCAGAATCTTCTAGCTTCGCTGCAGCGTATATGAATTAGCATGAAAAACGATAATATTACGCAGCTTTATTGTTTGAAGAGCACTCACAAAGATCAGATAATTGTAGTCAGTGGTATGATACAAATAGCCTACTCGCATAGCTGGCTGACAGGGTGAGTTTATAATTAAAACATCAGTGCATTTTTTCAACTTGTCTTTATTGATTTTGTGAGGTATAATCAGTCAATAACGTTGTTTAGTGCAAAACTTTCGGTCCGTTAAACCCGACCTTCATCAGTGAAAAAAAAAAGATTAACGGTCGGAAAGCTATATGCACTAAACAAATATACGTGGTGTTCTCTCAAATCGATTATTTAAGGCCTAGGGTATGCGCAGGGTTGGTAGATAGCTGCATATTTGAGGCCAAACAACATCACACAACTTCTTTGTTTTCTGCAAGCCCTTGTTATACATCGCATTTTGGTCGCATCGACTGAGTCTTAGGTCAAACGTCACTCTTTTCATACACCGAACCTAGTGCAATTGAATTAAAGTCTGTCTGAGCTTATTTGCATTAGGTACGGCGCATGAAAAGAGTCTGGGCTAGGCCGCCCAACTTCTATAGGTGCTTTACAAATAACGAAATGATGCCGCTGAAGTAATGTTGGCCGCGGATTCCTAAATCTTCTAAACACCTCCCACCTAGCAACAAACTGCATAAGATCTTTAACAGGAACAGATAAGCTACAGTTGTATGAACACATTACCAAATACCATGCCCGTATAATTAAGAACAATCAGACACACAGCATAACCGCAGACAGTTGCACCAGCACCACGAAGAGCACATGTCCCCTAGAAAATTAATCCATGACAAAGAACATTGTATTCAAGGAAACTGTCACCACTAGCAATGCAAATAATACAAAGCACCACTGGCGTAGCCAGCCTGACGATTTAGTCATGCTGTGCAAATTTTATGTTATTATCTTTATTCATTTCTTTAGAAATTCGTTGTTTTCACAGTCAATGAACACCAAAATATTAGCATAGCATAATTAAATTGTCGGGCTGGCTGTAGCACTTCAAAGCACTAGTTGTTAAGCAACTAGAAACAATGTTGTCTTTTTGCTAAAGGCATAAAAGAATCGTCCCTTTGGTCTGTGCTGCGAAGTAGCATCCAAACAATGGCAACAAAACGTTTTTCAAAGGAGGAATTTAATTTCTTTAAATTTGCATCCATCACGCACGATGAATTTCCAAAAATGTTACGTTCGATATTCGTGAGACTATGGAACACCAAGATTGCACCATTGCCAGGATACTACGAGTGGGACGATTCACACGAAGTACGGCAACTTTTTTTGGCATGCGAAGGAGGTAAAACAAACATACCAACCAATAAGTCGTTTGATGACTGGGATTGTACAGCTTTGTTCCAGGCAACCATTTTCTCGAACGCCTTTGGGATCTCGACGAAGTCACCGACCACTAGGAAGACGCCAACGATCAAGACACTCAGTGATCAATTTATAAAAGGGACGAAACCCAGTCCTTTTCATCTCTCCCTGATCAGTCCAACTGGAAACCAGGATGAAACGATAGCTTTAGCAATCGACCAAGTTCGACTGCTTAGAAACAGATTATGTCTCTCCCCCGTGTGTAGCATAGAAAAGGTTGACTTCGAACATTATGTTCGACTCGCTAAAGAAGCTTTTGACGCCGTTAAATTTCCAACATCTCAAATTGATGAGATTGGAATTCTTGATGAAGAACATTTTCCAACTGACAAATTTTATAAGTTGAGTAAAAAAATTGTGCTTGATCTTCAGGGAAGCAACAAGTTTCTTCAAGAAAAATTAGAAACGATTATAACAACGCATGTTGATGAAAGCAAAGTCTTTCAAGAATCTGTTTTACAAAAACTTGATAAGATGGAAAAGAGTACTAAGGGCCAGGATAGAAAGACAGGTAACATTAATACACTGGTTTTAATAGACTAATTTTGTATCAAATTTTTGTCAAATATCAAATATCAAGTACTTGAAGGACATATATAACCACTAATTTTATCCAAATTCTTCTTTTTACAGCAACTTATCCGCGGAAAAGAGGAGCTTTAGCAATTCGTGCCCTGTGTTCCGGCGTCAGCAGTGACGGACGAGATTTCTTGTTTCGTATTACCGCTGATCATGTGAAAGTAAATGAGAATGATAATGCTACACTTGGAGAACTTTTCCATGCATGGGAAATAATTCACCCTTCGCTTCCCCAAAACGCTGTCAGGAGAGGTCTTGGTGATGAAAGTGCTGACCAAAAAGTTGGCGAAGTCAAAACAGGGAGTCTTCTCGTGCCACTGCACTGTTTCACAGATGAAAGGTTTCTCAAGGTTTTGGATGATTTTGAATCTGGTAGGCTGAAAGAAAGTTTGCTGGAGAAATTTTCGCTTATTTCTTTTCAAGTAAAAGGAATAAGAATTGAAATAATGAACATGGAGCAAATAAAAAATGTTAAAGGAGCTATAAAGAAAAGGTAACGTTATGTGGAATTTTTGTTCAAGATTTACTGTTTCTTAAGTGATAGTCCCTGGCCGGTGACTATAGGTTTTTTGTATAATTACAAAAGTGATCACTGAAAATTCTGGCCTCTGATTGGTCGAGCGACCTTGGATTATTACGCGATAATCACCTAAGCGAGTTTTCCAAAATGGCGGCGAGTTGTTTTTGTTAAAGTGAGAGATGAAGAAGTACATTATTTTGACAAAAATACTGAAGCACAAAAGTACAAAAGAAGTTAAAAACTCAGGCCTAGAATGATATTTAAGGTTAAAAATCTACTTTAGAGAAGAACGCTTTTCAAATTTCTTTGCAAGGTGCGTATCTCACCTTCGGCAAATAATTTAAATTTTCAGCACAAATGAATACTCCTCATTAATTTCGCACCGCGTTGTTCAAGGTTGTGCTTTTTACCGTTGGATTTGCTTGAAATGTGTTTTTTATACGTACGTATTTTTTATGTCTGGATATAATTATATAAACAACCACAGCAACATCAAATATTAATCCGTTAATTTTTCGTAATTGTAACAGAATCAAACAAAACAATGACGTAAACGAAAGGCAAGGCGCTGAAGAAGAAGGGTCAGTTGAAGGGCTGCATCTGTGCGATAATACCGCAATATTGCCAAAAAAGGTTTGTTCATGTTTAGATAGCAAGCCTATAGCATGAACCTTGCCGTCCCTAAAAAAGAATTAGTCAAGATGTATGCGAGTGTCTTAAAAAGCCAAGCAACGAGACAACACAATAATTTATGACCATCAGGCCCCGTAGCTAGACCGTTAATTAGGTTAGAGAGGGGAGATGTATTTTCATATATTCATGTGCTCATATCGTAGGAAAAATACCCTACAAAATAAATAAGTTGGGCATAAGACGAATATATAAATATAATGTTAACAGGTTTTTTATTTTCTACGCGAGGTAGTAGGATCTTTACAGTTCCTAAGTTCTAATATTAATGTTCTTAATGTTATCTTCTTGGTTTTCTCTTGCTCTTCGAGTCTTCGTTTCTTTCTGTCCTTATGGATTCTCGTTGTTTTCGGTCCTTTATGATTTTCGTTGTTTTCTGTCCTGTCTTAATTTTTTTGTCGTTGATTCAGTAATGTTGAGCTTCTTTAACGTCTCATATGTCTTTTACTCCGTTAGTCCACTGAGAATTCGGTTGCTGTGCACGATCCACACCATAGGTTACAAGTGTGGATTAGCGTTAGCAGCTTGTTTCAGCTCTCGTATTTGTTTACTTAAGGGCGTTGACGCACTAGTCGAGTTGGTATTTTGATTATCGATCAATGTTAAAACTTTTTCACAACTTAAATATTTATCAAAAACTTTAAGTACAATTATCAAATTATTACTCTGTGAACCATATCTCAAACTTATAAACTATTCTACAAATAATTTTATCGAATTAAGCTTTTCGTGACGTAAGGCTTCTTGTAGTTAATCGAGCAAAATGTAACAAAGAGATTATTGATACAAACTAGTATCCGCCTAGAACTCATGTTTTTGAATCGTGATACTTGAACCTTTCACTACAGTACTATTGTTTGGGAAAAAATCCCAACCCTTTAGAACAATATTTTACGTACTGCGCATCCGTTTTAATTTATTTTGCATTGAAATTGATATGTTATTATATGCTGATATGTTGCGTTATGTTTGCTCGTAACTAAATATAACTGAAGGCCCTGTCCTCTTCTCCGTGGCCCCTGCCATTTTGAGTCGTCGTTCATATTTTATTTTATTTAACGTTAATTGTAAAACTCCCATTGGGCAGCGAAATATCTTTGTATAACAAAGACGAAAACAATTGAAGGTGTTGCAAATTTTGTGTGAGTATCAGCTAAGCATTAAGCAAAACCTTTGATTCACCAAAATCAGATAAGAAAAAGCGATCAGTAGACTCGAAAATATTTCTTTATATGATATTAATATCATTATGTATCATTACTCATGATACGGCAATCACTTCATGTGCATGGTATCTGGTCGAAAAATTTTCCTTTTTCATACATCTTGATTCTTAGATTCTAAATGCAAAAATATAAAAATTTCACCGTTTTCGATCCCAACTGAAGCAATAGTAAATTGCATGAAATGCACTTGTAAGCCTTTCCAGTTATCTGCTTTGTAAGGCAGATTCCAAACTCTGTTGAACAAGTACGCGTTGCGTTTTTACAAGATAATAATTTAAAGTCACAATATGATTCTTTGTATAATCCTTTTATTTAGAACAACCAAAATCCACAAATAAGTAATGAACAACCTCTGGGAGAAAACAATGAGATGAGCAGAGAAACTTCACAACATCAAATGAGGGCTATGCCTCACTTCCCTATTGAAGAAAGACGGGTAGTAGTTTTAACTGGAGATGTACTCGGGCGAGGGTTTTGGAGTACTGTGTACACAGGCGACTTTCATGGATCTAAAGTAGCAGTTAAAGAATATCACGAACTAATCATATCTCCAAATAATTTAGAATTTCTCCAACGTGAAATAAATATCGCATCGCAATCTCGTCATCCCAATTTACTTCAGTTCATATGCGCGATGAGAAATGATCAAAACCGTTTGTTAATCGTGACAGAACTGATGGATATGACTTTGCGCACATTAATTGAGCGACATGACAAATATGGTTCGTGGTTAGAGTACGAGGAACTTAGATTAATCTCCTTAGACGTGGCATGCGGTCTTAACTACCTTCATTCAATGAAACCAAACCCAATAATCCATCGCGATATCAGCAGTGCCAACGTATTGCTACAAATTGAGAATCATTCACCAAGAAGAGCGAAGATATCAAATTATGGTTCCGCTAAATTTATGGATACATGTAGGTGTGAAACGTCAAATCCAGAAGCAACTCTCTACGCCGCCCCTGAAGTCGCGCAAGGCGAACAAGACCCTAAGGTAATAATGAAAATTATTGCTGCTGCATAGAAAACGCTGGTACCTAGGTAACAGCAGGTACCTAGGGCTAGGCTGCACTTAATTCATTTGAAACTATATAATATATTAATTTTAAACCTTGAAAATTTTTTTCGACTTAATTAAGGCAGTTGAAGAACCTGTTGATATAAATTATGGGAAATTATTTTTCACATAGATCGATGTCTTCAGTTACGGAATTCTTGTCTGCGAGATAGCAATCTGTAAGCGACCTGTTCCAGAAAATAGAAGCCGTCAAAGGAAAAGTATTTCAAACAAAAATGTCAGAAAACTGGTAAAATCCTGTACAAAACCAGAACCACGAGAAAGGCCTACAATGCAGGATGTCATTGAGAATTGGCAACACAACTTGCCTGAAGACGCGGGTAGGTATCGTAACACAGACTTTCGAAAACGAGTTTTTAACATAAAAAGTGATTTTGTGGGGTAGCTTTCGTTTCCAAAGAAAGATCATCGGCTGTATCAGACTTGTCATGCATCATCTTGTCTGATAATGCCATCCGACTTGCTACAACAACTTGCAGCAAGTAGTGTGAACAAATCTTGTAGCAAGCTTTTGAACAGACCTGTTGCAACTGATGCATTTTGCGTGTGTAGTAGAGACACCAAATAATTCAAAACCCTATTAACATGTTTAGTAAGTCTTGATTTGTTGGATTCAATATTACTGAAACAGTACACAGTTACGAAAAACGCAGCTCAGATCCTGATCATCATGAAATACTTTTGTTTAGATACTATCAAAAATACGACATTTGTTCGGTCGAATAAAACGACTTCGTTAGAAAATCAGAGTCGTGATCACCCGACATCTAGGATAGTGGGATGCCAACCTCTTTTTCGACGAAATACCCGTCGTCTAGAACACGAAAACAGTCAACTGCAGAACGAAAATCAGGAACTTCGACAAAAAATTGATCGCATGAACACTGAGTTTCAGGAACTGCTGGAAGACAGGAAGCAAGGGAGGGAGGAAGTGAAAGCGCTTCGGCAAAAAAACGTTGACAATAGCAGGGAAATTCGGGAACTCCGCAAAGTTGTGGATGATATACATGTGACCGAAAAAGAAAAATCCTTTCTATCTCTTCAAATTCAAAACGAGAAAATGGAAAGATTTCTCCAAGAAAATCTTGATAAGAGCAACAAAATCAAGCAACTTCAGAAAGAGAAAAAGGAGTTGTCGAATGAAGTGAAAGAAACTAGGTATAAGGACAGAAAAATACAGGAGCTCTTGAAAGAAAAAGGTCAAATGGGGAAAAAAATTGAACAGCTCACCGGTGAATGCGCAAATGAAATTTCCCTGAAGGAACATGAAATTGAGCATCTTAAAAGAGATAAGCAGGCGTTGGAGAATGAAATTCATAAGCAATTTCGGTACAGAATCGAGCAAATGAACAATGAAATTCAACAACTCCAGAGAGATAAAAATGTGATGAGCAATGAAATTCAGCGTCTTCAGGAAGAAGGAAATGAAATGAGCCAGGAAATTCAGCAACGGCGCGGCGATAAGAACAAAATGAGCTATGGTATTCAACAGCTTGAGAAAGAGAAGAATGAGATGAGAAGTAAAATTCAGAAACATCGGGACAGAATTCACCAGATGGAGAATGAAATTAACCAACATCATAGAGAAAAGAATGCGATGAGTAATAAAATTCAGCAGCTTCAGAAAGAAAATTATGAGATGAGAAATGAAATTCCTATACGTCTGGCCGAAAAGAACAAAATGGAGTATGATATTCGGCAGCTTCAGAAAGAAAAAGATGAAATGAAAGATGACATTCAGCAAAGTGGGGACAGTATCGACCAGATGAACAATGAAATTCTGCAACATCAGGGCGAAAAAAATGCGATGATCAATGAAATTCAGCGTCTTCAGGAAGAAAGAAATGAGATGAGTGATGAAATACACCAACTTCAATACAATATCAACGATATGAGAAATGAAATTCAGCTACTTCAGAAATATATCGACAAGATGACATTAAGGTCTATGTTTCGCTTTCCTATTGATGAATGTGCCGTGGTGGTTTCAACTAACGATGTGCTCGGGCGAGGAACTTATGGTGCTGTTTACAAGGGAGAATTTCATGGATCTAAAGTAGCAGTTAAAGAATATCACGAAGTTATTATATCTGATTGTAACTTGCAAATTCTCCAACGTGAAGTATATATTGCATCGCAATGTCGTCATCCGAATTTACTTCAGTTCATATGCGCGACAAGAAACGATCAAAATCGCTTGTTAATCGTGACAGAACTGATGGATATGACTTTGCGTACATTCGTTGTTCGGCATGCAAGAGCTGAATTGCGGTTGGAGTACCAGGAACTCAGATTAATTTCATTAGACGTGGCACGTGGTCTCAACTACCTTCATTCAAAGAAACCAAACCCAATAGTCCACCGTGATATCAGCAGTGCCAACGTATTGTTAGAAATTGGAAATCGTTCAACAAGAAGAGCGAAGATATCAGATTATGGTTCGGCCAATTTCATGGATATTTGTAAAACAATGAATCTAGCAGCTCTTTACGCTGCACCTGAAGCCGAGCATTCTACACAAGACCCTAAGGTAGAGAAAATAGACCAAAATTAATGTGGGATCAATTTAATGTCGTGCCGTACGTTCCAAAAAGCAAATTTGATCGAAAATGTTTATAACCTGGGTAATCCTAACCAGTTGAAACGTGGTAGCTTTTAGATAACAACCAGCACAACTACTTTACCATTCGACTTTAAGTGTTATTTACACTTTACAACTCTCCTTGTATCTTAAATTGCATTGTGATTTTTTAAGGGATTTTATTTTTGTTTCTCGACATAGATCGACGTCTTCAGTTATGGGATTCTGGTGTGTGAGATGTCCATCTGTCAACTACCTGAACATGAAGATAGAGAAAATCAAAGGAAAAGTATTTCCAACAAAAATGTGAAACAATTGGTGAAGGCCTGCACAAAACCTGACCCACGAGCGAGGCCAACGATGCAGGATGTGATTGAAAATTGGCAACTCAACATGTCCGAAGATACGGGCAGTGATTCCTTGATGCGGAGGTATAACAAAATTTTGTGCAACGATAATCTGATTGCGATGGCATTGTCATGAATATGTTTAAAAATATTTTTAATTGTCTTAAGATGTATCTTTTTATTTATAGTAGCCGATTATTTACTGTATAAAGATTATCGTAAGCAGAAGAAGCGGGCGGTTCATGAAACGTTTTCTGATTACGATACAGACCAAAATGATGAGAGAGCGAATGTTTGCTGACGACGAATATCGTCTGAAAAACGCCTGACATTCAGATAATGAAAACGCGAGAGATCGATGCTCTAAAGTACTTTAATCATAAAATTATGGGCCTAGGTTAATATACGTCGCAATCTTGTCGCGTCGAATGCACTGATAAAACAATATAATTCTTGTACATTAATTTGCATGGTGACATCAGTTAATGGGCTTGTAGGTTTCGGCCCGTTAATAATTGCACTCATGAAGGTTAACACCCAGGTTAACGGACCGAAAGCTTTGCAGTATTAAATATTTACTTGGTTTACATACAAGCTGATGTACTTAATAAATGCTGATATGATAAACCTTAGACAAAGATGAGAAACAACTCATGACGAATTTCCACAATACATATTCCAGGAAATTAAAGTCAAAATAAGGGAAGCAGAATAGCTAAAGCTAAAAACCCTTTGCTATGAAACTTTAATAAACCATTATAGACCTGAGGCTGAGAAGAGAGAAGACTTTAAGTTAATTGAAAATTGTATAAAAGTAGTCCAATTTACGGTATGTAAGAATTATATAAGGTGTAATACAACCATATTCATTGAAGTGCATATTTTTTTTATTTGATAGAAAATTTTGCTGTTGATTCTAGATCTTATTAGCCTATGTGAAAGGGAGAACTTTGGCTGGCTGCCTGGCTTGCTGGCTGCCTGGCTGCCGGGCTGCCGGGCTGCCGGGCTGGCTACCTGTCTGCCTGCCTGTCTGCCTGCCTGCCTGCCTGCTTGCCTGCCGGCCTGCCTGCCTTCCTGCCTGCCTGCCTGCCTGCCTGCCTGCCTTCCTTCCTTCCTTCCTTCCTTCCTTCCTGGCTGGCACGACACGGCACGGCAATACAGCAAAAAATAAAATGAATTAGTCCGTGGACACGCTGCGATCTGAAATGCAGTTTTATACCCTGAAATTTTCAGCTAATAAAACTATGTCGTCGAATTATTGGTCTCAATGGTTAAAAAAAACAGCCTATGAACGGACGCGCATTTTATATATGGATTGCATACTTTATAAACAAAATATAATCAACATGAGTTAATTTTGCCTCATGTTGTAGACCCTTATACAATTTTATCAGAATGAACTCATTTTATAAAAATATTTAAACATTGTTCAACAATCCGCAATAAAATTCCTACCTGATTTTCTACAAGCAGTCGGTCCCGTCAAAGCTAGTGCATGAATTTCTTAAAGCGAAAATATTATGATGATAGTTGATAATAGTATAGATACTGCCCTTAAAAGAGACTTTTAAGCAACCTAACAAGCATTTCTGATCCTTTGGGCCTTGTAGCACCTGTAACATATAAGGGAAAGACAACTTAGCGAGAAACTTGCAAGGGCACCAAGATAAGGGAGTTTGTGCAGCCATTTATGCAATTGTGAAGCAAAGTAGTGCATACCTAATTTTAGTGTGCAGTGATAACCAATTTGTGCAGTGATAAAAGTAAAATGTGCAGTGATAAAAGGCGAAATGTGCAGTGATTAATGGTATTTTCTCAACTCAACAGACCTCACTCTGCCTAGGCGGATTCATGAGTAGTTGTCCCCCAAATTCCCATAATGCTGGAAATCAAGTCATAGGGACTCAAAAATACAGAAAATTTTCTGCAAGAAGTCCTGCAGACCCCTACGATTTCCCCATCTTTAAAATTAATTACCAACTTCCAGTTAGGACCATTTTTATCATTCCCCTCTCTACTGTACTATTGTGATGATATGTGCAGTGATACAAAATCCTTAAAATTAGCTATGAAGTAGTGATACCAACGTAGGTTTAGTTGCTGCGAGAGCAAAATTAGCCAAATCTATTGTTTATAAAATCCTGACTTCATAATCAAGATTGAAGCACGCAATGCAATGTAGTAGTTCGCGACGAGATTGGACCAACTCGTGTTTCAACCAAGCAATGTTGGGACAACAAAACCAACATCAGATCTTTAATTCCAATACCTTCCACGGTTGTAACGTAACCTTTACCATCATGCCGAAGCAATCTGATGATGAAAAACCAAACCAAACTTAAGCACAAAAGCGGTGTTGCAATTACTTACCCCCAGTCAAATTGTCACTTGTTAGTAAAATTCATGGTATTGCAAGACATGCTGGGTAGAAAGACTTGTAGTGGTCTTGCGCTTGGTACAGCCACCATGAAAGACCATTATTGGGCACAATGCCCATGCAGTCATTGACCCAACAAGCTTGTTTGTTACATCTGGATCAACAGCCTCACATGATGCGAAAATGGTCTCTCATTGAACATTTTTGGGAATAAGTGAGG
This sequence comes from Dendronephthya gigantea, assembly GCF_004324835.1. Taxonomy (NCBI): domain Eukaryota; kingdom Metazoa; phylum Cnidaria; class Anthozoa; order Malacalcyonacea; family Nephtheidae; genus Dendronephthya; species Dendronephthya gigantea. Next base: position 302,137 of record NW_021163093.1, read on the forward strand.
AAGAGGTCACATAGTAGACCATCTTGACATGTGGAAGAATCAAAGAGACCATTTTTGCATCACATGAGGCTGTTGATCCAGATGTAACAAACAAGCTTGTTAGGTCAATGACTGGGCATTGTGCTGCAATAATGGTCTGTCATGGTGGCTGTACGAAGTGCAAAACCACTACAAGTCTTTCTACCTAGCATGTCTTGCAATACCATGAATATATATTAATATATATATATATATATATATATATATATATATATATATATAATATATTATATATATAAAAGTTGCGTTGTGCCAAATACAAGTGTAGATATAGAAAAAGGTTGCTTGTCAACTAGAGAGATATTATTCGAACATAACCACTGCT